>NC_142012.1:140128778-140428778 GCF_049901735.1 Notechis scutatus | reverse complement strand
CAAATACAAAATGCACATAATGCTTTAAAAGCCAGCTAAAGCCAGAAAATGTCAACTAGATTGAAATGTACTGCAATACATTTGAGACTTCATTCACCTGGACTTAAAGGCTTGGGGAAAGAATCGAGTCTTAGAGTCTGCAGGGTCAGAGGCAATGCCATGTACCGTATGTATAGGTTGGACTGTGATTTCTTTGGTTTTCCTGGGATTTGAGATATTTGTTTTGTTTTTCATTTTAAATCAAGTTACTTTTCTTTGAGGCATATACATTATTTCTGGTTAATTTCCAAAGTACAGAGAAATAAACTTTGGTAGTGCAACCCAAAAGGTTACAGAAAACACAGACAGTATGGTTGGAAGTTATATCTATTAGAGTTTGCAGCATAAATTCACACTTAGAAAACACACAAGTTTACAATACCATTTGTAGATTATTTCAACGTAACATAAGCAAAAACACAAGCAGCAGCAGCAGATAGTTAGTTTTCAGAACAGATAGCTAGTTTTTGCAAGCAAGCAAGTCAGTTTCACTTTCAATTCTCAACAAAGCACACAGAGCCAAACTACAGGCTGTTAGCTCCCATTGGCTGGTCTGTTACCATGCTTACTCACTTGCTGACTTTGTTAATCATGTCTCTGCCAGTTAATGAATGTACTCTGACAATATCCAGTCCTGGGAATACAGATTGCCTATCCCAACATTTATTTATGTATTTTAAACATATTTTAAACCCTCCCATCTGATGGATCATAATCCAGGATGGCTCCCAAACAACAATCCCATTAACATCAAATCACAAAACCATAGGAAAAAAACCTCTTAGTTCCACAAGGGCAACCCACCCACCCACCTGCTCTGCATTTCATTTTATTGGTCTTTAGCTTTGCTTATGGTAACACTTAGCATGCTAAAAATATCCCTGGCCCAGCAGAGAGAAAATCTTCAGTAAATATCAGTTTGTTACTTTGCTAACCAACAATGTGTCAGGAGGACTCATCAGAGTTAGAGAAATTATTTAAATATTTCAGGAATACACAGCTGAAGTTTTCCAAATGATTTCTATGCTGTTTTTTTTCCCTGCAGGTAAAATCTTTAAATGATATGTCAACTATTGGCAAGATTTCTAAGTATTGGTCTGGATTTGTCAATAACATATTTACTAATACAGCCAACTTTGGCATTCAGATTCCTGTGGACCTTGATGTAAAAATCAAAGCTGTGATGATCGGTGCTTGCTTTCTCCTAGTAAGTATGTTTCCCCTTCTTTCTTCTCCTTTGATTACTTTATAATGTTTTAATGCATCCCCAAAATAAGCTATGTATCACTTGGCAACTTTTAAATATATATCCAGATAATCATCTTTGTTACTACCCAAGGCTTGTGAACTCTGTGCTAAATACAATAGACTTATATTGGGATGTACATATCTTTGTTCCTATTTTGGAATTATTGTTCTGTGTCCCATCAAAATCCATTAGCAGGCAATAGCATGGCCTTTGCTAAACAAGCATGTTAATTATGGGAGCTGTAGCCCTAATATATCAAATATGTGATATTGAGAGAAATATATTACATGGCATTTTTAAAATTCTGCTGGAAATTCTTATCAGCAAAGAAGAAAGTCTAGACAAGTTATGTTCTACCTCTGCTTTCCCTTCCGCAACCCAAGAGCTGTCATATAACTTTTTAAAGAAAACTGCATACCAACTAGATGTTATTCCACTACTTTATTCATAGAAGACTAGAAGTAACATTCTCCTGATACTTTTAAGGCTTTCCAATTTCTTCTAGCACAAAATTGTCTTTGGCCAGAGGCAACACCCAGAAGAGCAGCTGTCTAATAATAATAATAATAAGCATAATAAAAGTCTTTGGTGTAATGAAACCTTACAAATCAGCTTTTTGATATTAATTGTTGCCATTTTGTATCTTGCTCATCATTCACAGTTTATTTATTTCTAGGACTTAATGTTCTTTGAGAATTCTTTGGATGGATTGTAACAAGAAAGATGATAGGAATAATAAAATATGCAAACGACATTTCAGTAAGTAAGAATGAAACATAAATTGGTTGCTTTGGCTTTGAAGATTTATACATAAGACACTTCCTAATTCTTTTTCATTTTCTTCCAGCGGTCCCATGAGCACTGGATATTACCTTTGAACTGTACAATCTGATTTTTGGGGGGTAAGGGGAGGGGCAATAATCATGATTATTAAACTATAACTTATGTAAATAATTGTTTTCTTCTTTTAATTGTGGGGTGGTTGTTAACTATTTTACTGTGAGTGTGTGTAACGTTGCTTTGGAGTGGCTGCAATTCTCTTTGGGTTCCTTTGATGTTATTGCATTAGAAAGCATGAAAGATTAGAACTCCGACAAGAAGTCCCACTGATGAAAAGCTTTAATTCACAAGCCCCTTTGAAGTTTTGCAAGTGTTGGCCCCAGCTATTAGCAAGAGAGAGAGAGAGAGAGAGAGAGAGAGAGAGAGAGAGAGAGAGAGAGAGAGAGAGAGAGAGAGATTTCCTTATACCCCAAGAAGCTTTCAGATTTAGAGTTCAATTAACAGTAACTAAGAGAGACATCATCTACTGGGAAAGTTTAAGACAGCGATCTCTTGGGACAATGGTGGATGATGGTATAAATTGCTCAAATTTAAGAGATGCATAAACAATACAGTACCTTTTTAAAGATCCAGACTTGGAATTCAAGCTTGGAATTCTCCCCAACCCCCGCGCGCGCAATATGTGGAGTATAACGCATGAAATGCAATACATAAAATGCACAGGATTGCAAGGATGTTTGCTTGACAACTGTGACTCTGAAATTTATTTCTTACTTATCAAATTTCTATTCTGCCCATCATGCCTCTGAATGTTTACAGATAAATAGGTGCTTCCTTTGACATTGTAATTCTATCTGCACATAAGAATAGCCATGCAGGAAAAGCTCAGGCTTATCTTTCTTCCAATATTTTGTTGATCACTGCAATGATCTGTGGAAATACCCTTTGAAGACAGGAGGAGGAAAGGCCTGGGCCAGAGATGGATAAGATACATTTCAGTCCACAGAAGGAATGGAGTGTGGAAAGCATCTCAGAGGGGACACTCTCTAGTCCCCTGCAAAGTAAAGGCAAGGGGGAAGAGAGATGTTTTAACATTAACATGATTCTGTTTCTGTAACCTTACAATAAAGGTAGCATTACTACTTGTGGTATTGGTTTCTTGTCTCAATTACCATGAAGGGTTGACACTCACAAAGGTCAACCAGATACCTCCCACATACTTGCAGGCCAAAAGCGAGGCTTCTGCTATTGTTCCCTCAAGAAGAGTCATTCTGCACCTAACTAAAGTAACAGTGAGTCCTTTGCTATCCTTGTCCTCCAAGAGTTCCCCATCCAGTTTTAAAGCCATCCACACCAGTGTCCATAAACATGTCTTATGGTAATTTCATCAGGTAATGCTCTGTATGATTGCTGAGAATAAAGAGGGTGACCTTGACAGGGAGAAGGAAGCTCCGTTATTACGGCAATAAGGGAATAAACATTGAAAAATCTCAGATAAATACCTTCTGAATTCACATAAATAAAAGGAGAAACAAACTCAGAACTTGCAAGATTATGTTACTACGGTCAATGTTAATTTAAAAAAAGTAGCTTTAGCCATAAATAGCATTTGTTTCTTTATCTATCTTTTAAGGGTGGCAATAAGGAACTGAACAACAGAGTTTGAAAGGATCTTGGAGGTCTTCTAGTCCAACCCCTGCTCAAGCAGGAAAACTTGTACCATTCCAGACAAGTGGGTGTCCAGTATCTGAAAAGCCTCCAATGATGGAAGACCCACAACTTCTGAAGCAAGCAATTCCACTGGTTAATTGTTCTCATTGTTAGGAAATTTCTCCTTAGTTCTAGGTTGCTTCTCTCCTTCATTAGTTTCCATCTATTGTGTCTTGTCTTGCCTTCTGGTGCTTTGGAGAATAGGTTGAGCCCCTCTTCTTTGTGGCAGCCCCTGAGATATTGGAACGCAGCTGTCATGTCACCTCTAATCCTTCTTTTCCTTAGACTAGACAAACCTAATTCCATTTTTATATGTTTTAGCCTCCAGTCCCCTAATCATCTTTGTTGCTCTTTTCTGCACTCTTTTCAGAGATTCTACAACTTTTTTATAATACAGTGACCCAAACTGGATGCAGTATTCTAAGTGTGATCTTACTAAGGTTGTATAAAGCGATACTAATACTTCACCCGATCTTTATTCTATCCTTCTGTTAATGCAACCTAAAATCATGTTGGCTTTTTTGGCTGTTGCCGCACACTGCTGGCTCATATTTAAGTGATTGTACGTTTAGGACTCCAAGTTTGCTCTCACAGTTACTGCTGTTCAGCCAGGTTTCTCCTAATCTGGACCTGTACATTTGATTTTTCTTGTCTAGGTGTAAATCCTTACTTTTCTCTATGTTGAATTTTTGTTAGATAGGACCCAGTGTTGAAGTCTGTTGAGATCCATCTGGATTCTCAGCCCTCTTTTATTTATTTATTTTTTTAATGTTTATTGAAAGTTTCAAAAAAAAAAAGAATATTTAAAAAAGAGAGAAACATGTTCTCACATTTTTGCAATGTTTCATAGCAGTGTACATTTCTATTAGAGTCAATTAAAGTCATTTGCTGCAAGTAAATCTATAACTTGTTTCCTAAATCCTTACTTATTTATGTTATTATTACAATTATAATACAATATTTATTTAATTATATTACTTTACATATATACATAGCTATATATACATTTATCCTTATTTCCATTTTCCCTTATTTTTTGTTTAATCGATTTCACTAGACCTCTTTGCTTCCTTTTTATACAACCATTTGTACCATATATTCCAAATTGTAAAAAAACCTCCCCCTCTGCACCATTTCTGTGCATTGGTGGATTTTATTAGTTATTGCCAGGTCCATGGGTATCATTGTTGATTCCCAGTTTTGGGCAAAGACTATCCTTGCCACTGTGATGATATGTGATGTCTTAGCCCTCTTTTAAATCCCCTTCCTACATGTTACTTATGGTGGAATAAGAACTTCCCTCTATTAGCTGGCCATTGGGCTGTTGATGCTTTGCAATATAATGAAACAATTCAAGCTTCTGACACATATTAGCAATTACTAGGCAACTTGTTTACTTGCCTATTTTACTCCTTTCTAGTTCAATTAATTTAATTCTACCCTTTCCAATCCATTCATAAAGAATATATAAACATTTGGGCAAGAGTGAATAAATTCTTGTTCATTGATTCCAGCCAAATTTAACTAGTATTGTTATTCCAAATATGGAGACATTATGTTATGCCAGCTGTTATGGCACAATTTTTTTTCTCAGCTCGGTTCCTATATCTGAATCACAAACATAGCCGAATGTGCAACAGTTCAGATTTGTGAAGCTCTTTAAGAGTGACACATTCAAAACCAGAGCTGGTGTCTTGCAAAGCATGCAATGAAGCATTCCTCATTAAGTATTAAAGTAATCATTCACCTTTGTTGTACCTGAAAGGAGGCAGAGGTACAATCCCATTTTAAAGGCCATCCTTGGACTCAACAATATTGTATATCTTTCATCCAGTCTTTGATTTCTCATTTTAGGGGCGATTGTTGAGAGGGTGATTGGTGTTCAGCTACAGAGGGCAATGGATGACGCAGATTAACTGGGCCCTTTTAATTCTGGATTCATGCCAGGGTATAGTACTGATACAACTTTGATTACATTTGCAGATGACCTTGGAAGAGGTCAGGATTGAGATGGTATAACTGGCTCGGCCTTCCAGGATCTTTTTGATACTATTAATCATGATATCCTGGGTTGGCTCTGGGGATTAAGAATGGGAGGCACCATTTTGTTGTGGTACTTCTCCATCCACTGTGACCATTTCCAATCAGTGTTACTAAGGGATGGCACCTGCAGTGTGGGGCTCCTCATAGCTATGGTCACTTGCCACTCCTCTTCAACAGCTACATAAAGCTGGTGGATGAAGTCATTTGAAGGCATGATATGTGGTATCATCAGTATGCTGATAACACCCCCATTATACATCTCTATCCCTGCCTAGATAGGAGATGCTTCTCTAGTTCTGATCCAGTGCTCCAAAAGGTTGTGTAGATCTGGATGAGGAAGAACTAACTTTGTCTCAATTATGGCAAGATGGAATGGCTTTGAATTTTAAACTATCAATCTGGTGATGTCATCTTTGACTATAGATTTTTTCCAGACAAAACTGCTGCACAATTGGGGTGCCTTCACAGCTCCTATTTGAGGAACGAGTGGGTAGGGGGACTTTGTAAAGTTTCATCTTGTGCATCAATTGTTGGAAGGCCTTTCTCATTGCCATATATTATCCCTAGATGTCTTAGTCATTTCCCCATTGGACTACTGCTGTGCACTCTACATGAGACACAGGGCTAACCTTGAATATCATTCTGATATTGAATCTGGTGGCATGGGCATTATAAAGCACCTCTAGTTTCACCCAGGTTATACCCTCCACTCAAGTTATACCATTTCTTGTGCAAACTTCAGTGAACCTAGGAGTGCTGGAATGAACTTAGGGGTGCTCTATAAAATCAGTGCCACCAGATTCCAGACCAGAATGATGTTCAAGGACAGCCCTGTGTCTCATGTTGAGTGCACAGCAGTAGTTGAATGGAGAAATGACTAAAGAAATCTAGGCATATATGACTATGAGCAAGGCCCACCACATTTATTTTTGCAATGTAATTCAAGGTGCTGATTATTACCTTTCAAGTCCTGCTTGGACAAGACCTGATCATCTTCAGGACCACCTCTTCCTGTGGGCATCTGACCATTCCATAAATTAGATACAATAGCCATGTTCCAGGTCCCTTGTCTTAAATGTTGTCATCTCGTGCTACGTAGGAAGTGTGCCTTTTCCAATACACCCCCTTCCCTCCAGAATACCATTCCTCTTGAGATCCAGTAGATGCCTACCATCTAAATCTTTCAGAAGGCCTAAAGAGCTGGTTTCTTCCCTTCAAGTACTTTGATAGAGTTAGCACAGAGCCTGAGAGTGGTGGTTTTGATTGTATTGAAGGAGATTAGTTGTGCTAGTTATTTTTAATTGCTTTTATGGAGTTTTGGTTTTGCACTCCTGCTGTGAGGTGCTCAGAGTTGTTTCTCTTAAGATGGGTGTCCTTATAAGCCTTATAAATTAATTAACTAGTTTCTTGAAAAACAATATCTTTCCTAGTTTGTTTCTTCTAGCTCACAACTTCTTTGAACAACTTTGTTTTTCATCCAAATTATTTACAAGTCTTGTGATTACATTTCTTTTATATTCAGATGAGCCTAGAATTCTATATCTCTGTCTGAAAGTTAAATATCTAGCAGGAAGTTATTAATCTTGGAGATAAGATATCCAATTAAATCAGTCATTTCTACATTCCCTCTGATGCCTTTAACTCTCATTTCTTCTCTTCTGGTCCTAGACATCTGCTAAATCTAGTTTAATGTCTGTAATATCTTTTTGAACTTTTTACAATATCAAGCTCATTTTTCATAGTATCTGGCATATGTTTTGCTAGAAGTCTGTGCAATCTCTGCAATTTGATAAAACACTTCTGTAAGTTGTTTATTAATGTTTCCAAGCTCTTTCATACTTTGGTGGCTCACTTGCCTAATTATCCCTTCAGCCCTTGTTTAAGTTACTTAATCCTATATGCCAAATCCAAATCTTGTAATTTTCTAGCATCTTTCAAAAGGTTATCTCCTTTTCCATTTCTTCTTCCTTATTACTAAAGTGCGTTTCCACTCGGTTTCTCCATTTAGGTTTTAATTCCTCTGCCTCTTTGTGAAGATCCCTTTTGGATATTTTTGAATATATTGAATGTATTTATGATTACTATTATCATGATTCATCGTTTATATCTTTTATGTACACTGAGAGCTTATGCACTAAAGACAAATTCCTTGTGTGTCCTATCATACTTGGCCAATACAGAATTCTATTCTATTCTATTCCTTTTCTTATATATTCTTATCCCTTAAAAGGAATCTAAATAGATTAACCATTGGTTAACCATCTCAAAAAAAGTTGGTTCATCAACGGCTCAGCACACTATCTTCACCGGTGCTTAGTTCTGCCCCGGAGTACCTCTAAACAATTCTGTCTTTAGCATCTTTCAAATGCAATCAGAGAGAGGGAGGGAATCGGCTTGATGTTCATAAAAAGACTTTACATAGAACCAGGCAGCTACCAAGAAGCTGCTCGTTTTGACTTTTCAGCCTTCTGAAAAATAAGACACCAGGAATGATTTCTCCAGAATATAACTTAATAAATCAGGCTTATTCTAGTCAGAGCAAGAAGAAATATAGAGATCCCTATGCCAAAACAGAAACAGCTTTATAGAACAAAAACAGCACTTTGAAATGTATTTGGAAACAAATGTATAATTTTTGGAGGGAAAAACCACAATGAGCCAAGCCAAAAAGTGTTAGTCTTATAAGTCTCTCTCTTCATAAGAAAAATCTACTAATTATCATTTACAGATTTAAAATGGGCACTTCTGGGGCAAAGAATTTATTAGTAGTAATTTCACATAGTAAATCTGTATCTGTACCTTACAGACGAGAAAGAAAGAAAAAACAGCTTAAAGACTCAAAGCATTATACTACAACAATAGCTTGCAATGTTAAACCTGAACAGCAGGGGACGGTATTGCTTCATTTTAACATACTTCTCTCTAAGTTTAAGTCCCTATTAGTAGCATTTGAAAGAGAAGGGAAAAGAGAGTGAAAACACTATATTAAAATAGGGATTCAGGGGAAATCGTATTGTGCAGCCCAGTAATAAAAAGGGGGGTGTAATCAATTTGGTTCAATCAATACAAAGGTACACAACAAAAATAGTCTTTAAAAAATACACTCAAACTGATCTTGCCCTGAAATGGCCTTATATTGCTGCTTAAAAGGGCAGAGCTGAAATCACTGGCAAAAGTAGGTTTTCCTTTCCACAGCTACCAAATTAACTTTTGAGGAAGGTTATGGAGACAGAGAGCTGACACAATAATATATATATATATATATATATATATATATATATATATATATATATATATATATATATATATATATATATGAAGGGCCAATATATATATATGAAGGGCCACTAGGTGGCAGCACTTAGCCAATTTTGAGTACATTTAACAAGGTTGTCGGTTTAATACTTGGATAGGAGATATAGGATATATGTAGTTCAGTTCTACTCTGAAGGCTAGTTTATTTTATTTTTATTTTTTTAAAAAAAACTTGGAAAATGACCGTGGCAGTGTACTTTTGTGTTGTTGGCAAGAAAATAGCAGGAATATATCCATATAAGTCCCAAACATTGGACTTTATGTGGAAGAGAGGTTTCTTTTTCTTATTATTTTTTATTGAAATTAACACAAATAATTTTACACAATATAGGTATTACTCGACTTATGACCGCAAATGAGCCCACAATTTCTGTTGTTAAGAGAGAATTTGTTAACTGAGTTTTGCCCCATTTTACGATCTTCCTTGTCACCGTTGTTAAATGAATGGCTGCAATTGGTAAAGTTAGTTAACCCAATTGCTAAGTGAACCTGTATTCCCCAATGACCCTGCTTATCAGAAGTTTGCAAAAGGTGATCGCATGACTCCAGGACACGGCAATGGTCATAAATATGGCATCTGGATTTTGACCACATGATCATGGGGATGCTTCAAAGGTTGTAACTGAAACAGGGTCATAAGTCACATTTTTCAGTGCTATTGAAACTTTGAACGGTCACGAAATGAACTGCTGTAAATCGAGGACTGTCTGTATGTGAAAGCAAGTTGTTTGTTTTGTTTTGTTATCAAATATAAACAAATAATGAACTTTTATCCAAATAACATATATGTGATGATCCGGAATGTAACACAAACGTAACAAAATCCAAAACGTAAATAAATGTCCTTTAATGCCTCCAACTTAGCCCCGCTGTTCAATAATTCTCAGTTGGAGATAAAACTTATTCAAAAATAGTCTTTAAAAGAAAGCAACACAGTCCGAACTTAATGAACAGATAGAGGTGAAATAAAAAACCCAAAACAAACTACAATGAAGGAAATTCCACAATGGACCAGGATAAGTAATGACCAACTTCAAAGAGATAACAAGGCACAGTCTGTTGGAAGGACAGCAACCAAGATAACTTCAGCCCAAAATAAAACATGCTTTGCTTCTGGCAATGCTGTGTTTTAACCGTCTCTCTTATATACTATTCTTCCCAGCTGCAACCAATGAGGGGGATCATGACCGCTTCCTCTCTCATAAGCCAAGTTGTTTCCCTCTCCATTCCTTCCTATGTGTCCTAGGATGCAGACGGGATGGGCCTGGTTCTTCCTCTGACTGCCCAGCCGGCCTCTGCCCTTCCCCAGCCTCCTCCACAACCTCTGGAGCCACACCTCCATTCCCTGTCGGCTGTTCCTCCTTTCCCTCAGAGTCCAACTCTAACAAGGGCATGACAATATATATGCTTTGTGTTAAGTTCGCTGTGGGAAAGAAAGCTCAGGAGTCAGTGACCGTTTTCAGCTCTTTATTAGGTCCCGAGATCGACTCGGGGTTCAGGAGATCGGCAGCGGCTTATATGCTCTGGCCGCGGCGGCTGCGGCCAATGGCACCACTTTGAATCTCCCACGATTAGTTTCCACCAATCGCGGGGATTCGCAGCGGGCCAATCAGTGCGGCTTGCTCGGCCAATCAGGTCGCCGTGTGCCCTGGCCAATCAGGGCGCGGTGTTTTCAAGTATGCTAATGGATTGTACAGAACACTTTGCACTAATGTCCATGATTGAATTACTATCTATTTTAATCTGTTTAGAAAGTTTGACAATCAACAAATTAGCAATGTTATGATAATGATTGATATCATGATACATTTGCAAAGCTCTATTCTAAGCAGGCAATTGGTTCATCTTGTTCAACGGGGTTCACTCTGGCTAAGTAATTTGTCATCTCTTAATCCTGCCCAAAGAAGCCAAGAAGAAGAGGAATTTATCTTACACTTATACTCTAGACCAGGGCTGTCAAACTCCTGGCCCATAGGCCAAATGCATCATAACAGTGGCCATCCCAAGGGGGAAAAAGTCCTGGTATTGTTGCTTTGAGCTCTTATTACCATTCTGTAGACTTAAATGTGAATTCCTACAGTGCTTGGTCACTAGTAATTTACAGATATTATCATTCTAAGTGTCTTTTTATGTGCTTCATTTTCTTCCAACTACTCAATAAACCAAGCAACCACTTGGAATTGGTAATTGGAGAAAGACCCTGTAGGAGAAGTCTCATCCAATATGTTCAGTTTCAGAGATCATCTGGGTGTCAGATGAAACAGTCCACTCTCAGGATGCCCTCCAATGCCTCCATCCTAGAGGCTATCTGGAATCCCTGTATATCTACTAAAGGCCTACAAAAACCATTCTAAACATCCCCTTCCACATTAAGGCCCATGATATATCCTCTGAAAAGGAAGTAATCTGACCACATTGAAGGGCAGATGTCATTGTTCTCCATTCTTATGACTCATAAGCTATGAAATAAGGCTTATGCCTGCCTATCTAAGTTATGGCTGCAATTACTTGTGTCAAGAACATGAAACTACAGTATAAGATTACGTCCCCATGGAAGTTGAAGTAATTCCATAAAAGAAGCCCAGGGAACTCCAACACCAGCACTAAGCTAACATGCAGTTGCTTATCAAGGGCTGGATCTGGACAGAAGGGTGGTTAGCAGTTGACGTCCAATTCCACTCAAAGGTGTTCACACCCAGCCAACTTCAGGGCAGAATTACTTGCCACTGTGAGTGTTTTATACACCAATGACAGACACTCTTTTCCCTGGCTATGGTGTTGTCACTGCTGCAAGACCTGAAACTTAGATGACAGGGATATATTTCTGACAGAGCTAAATCTTAGCCGATGCCCAGATAAGGCTGAATAATACATGCTTAGTCTTCATATTCATTCATCACAACTTCTTAGATGAATGCAGTCTTGGTGAATAAATATTGTACATGGGGTTTATCAGCAGCAGCTGGAAACCAAGGCACCCAACAATTTGAACACACATAGGTCCAGATAGGGGCAACTGACTTAATGCTACTCCTTTTCCTGCAGCGGCTTATATCAGTGGTCACCAACCGGTGGGCCACAGCCCACTGGTGGTCTATGAGAAAATGTTGGTGGTCCGCAGAGAAATGTCACCTCCAGAGCACCCCCCAAAAGCAATTAATCCAGGTTGTGGGGGGACACAAGGCTGTGCTGCCAACATGTCTCGCGAGAACACAAGGCTTGCATCACTTGCATTGAGAACAACATGAGGTAGTGAGGGGAGGGGGAAAAGAGCAGAAGGGGGAATTTGTCTGGCCACCGGGTTGCTTCTTCTGCTTCTTTCTTCTGCTTTTGGCTGCATGCAAGGAAAGCAGCAAAAGTCTTTCTCTCCCCCAAACTCTGCTAGAAATGAGTCTTTGGGATCCTGCAAGGCATCCTGCTCCAAGAGGCTGCACCAGCAAAGACTCATTTCTGGTGGAGTTTGGGAGGAGAGAAAGAAAGACTTCTGCTGCTTCTGCTGCTTTCCTTTCATGAAGCCTGAGAACTGAGCTCAAAAGCAGGCTAGGAATGTGGCTTCCTTGGAGGGGGTAGGGGTGTGTGAGGGATCTGTGTGTGTGTGTGTGTGTGTGTGTGTGTGTGTGTGTGTGTGTGTGTGGTAGAGAGAGAAAGAAGAGAAAGAGAAAGAGAAAGAGAAAGGGAGAGAGAGAAAGAGAAAGAATATCACCAGCGGTTGAGGTTAGATTGGATCTGTCTTTTTTCCCCCTCCCTCTGAGAACGGAACTCAAAAGCAGGCTAGGAATGTGGCTGCCTTGGAGGGTATGTGTGTGTGTGAGGGATGTGTGTGTGTGTGTGTGTGTGTGTGTGTGTGTGTGAGAGAGAGAGAGAGAGAGAGAGAGAGAGAGAGAGAGGACATCACCAGCCCTCCGAGGTTAGATCAGATCTCTCTCTCTCTCTCTCTCTCTCACTCTCACTCTCACTCTCACTCTCACTCTCACTCTCACTCTCACTCTCACTCTCTCCCTGCCTCTCCCTCCCACCAACATCAGCAAGCCACGTCAGTCAAAATTCACATTAGTGGTCCACAGGATTTAAAATAATGAATTTGGTGGTCCTTGAGGCCCAAAAGATTGGCGACCCCTGGCTTATATCATGTTTCTGCACCATTCCTGATCCTGATCTTGGCCCCCATTGCATAATCCCAAACAATAGGTCCTTCTTGTGTACTCAGCTCCACCTATACCTCACCACTGTCTAGACAAGACACTCAGCCACATAATCATAGGACCTAAAACTATAATAATTACCCAACTTATGCTCCATCCACCTGCTTCAGGAGCCTTCCAACCTCAGTGTTGTCCTTTCTTTCATAGTAGTGGAAAAGCTCTTTTAGCATTTCTCAACTTTCACACAATTTATTAATACATAATCATCTATCTGAATTGGAGTTCCATAGCCCACTAGATCTTTCCAGTTGGTCAACTCTACTAATAGGTCTATCTTGAGTATCCACAAGGTTTATAACATAGACTTGTATTTCTCTCAATTCATGCTAGAATCTAGATAGCTTACAATCAAGATAACTAAAATACAAAATAAAACTCAGAATAGCTCAACTCAATCCCCACTCAGTGATTTCTTACAATCAAGTAGAACTTTTTGAACTGAAAGGTCTTGGAAGAAAGTAGTCTCTTCTAAAGAAAAAGAGCTCCTAGCCTCATAGATTCTGCTATTCCAAAGCAAAGAAACTTGCTTTCATGTTCTTGTCCTTTTTATATTTTGAAAAGGGTAGATTCTGCAACATGTTGTCCCTGACCAAATATATTAAATGGGTAGATTGAGCAGAAAATCCTGAACATAACAAGGGCTAAAATCATAAATGCAGCTCTCACAGAATCAGTATTATTCAACCAAACCCATTATTTCTAGTCAGCATGTAAGCCAATGTATTTCATACCAGTTGCTGCTTCACATATCTCCACGGTAGGCTATATAAAAAATAATCTAAGATGATAAAGACACTATTGTCAGTGTCTACTAACTAAGCCAAGGAAAAATGCAACTGGTCCAAGACAAAGGCATTCTTAACTATGACTTTCACCTACTAATCTAGCAGCAAGTTTTAGTCTAGAGGATTTCTAGATTGCATCCTGTGGAGAAAAGGGATAGCTGCATACCACCCAGTCCTTCACAATGTTCAGGCATCAGATCAAGACATCTATCTCTTTTACGGTCCAGCGTGTAGATATAAAGTTGGATATTATTATGATAATGCATTCAGAAACAACATCTTGAAATTCTTAAATACATGAGTAGTAGACAGGAAATCTATTTGATGTACATTCAATTTCAATTTAGAGTAGAAGCAATTAATAAAATATGTATGTACTTTTTTCTATAATATAGTGTGTGCCTGGAGTTGAGCAAAAGCCAAGGAATATGGAAACATACTGTAACTTGACAGTACCACCGGATGGCAGCCTGAGATTATAGTGCAGTTCCCAGAAAGACTAAATTAACTTCCACTGAAAGGTGTATAGTGCAGGATGTAATTCAGCCACACATTGTAAAACTGATTGTCTTTTCTTCTGTTAGTCTATAACACATTCTATTTTTATAAAACAAAGATGAAACCAAATTTGTAAAACATAGTTGGACATTAACAAGAATCTGTTCCATCCAAGATATGGTAAACAACCTGTTGCCACACTTTCACAACAACTATGCAAAACTTGGCTATCCTAAGAATTACATAGTACTTCACATCTAAATGTAAATTTAACAGTTTGGGCCCAATGTATCTTAAGTACAAGTTATTATAGAAAGGTCAGTAGAGTAAAATACAATTTATTGTTCCAATTTCCCCACATTCACAGTGGCAGGTTCTTTTGTCTATTAAAAATAGAACCAATTTGGTGTAATGGTTAGGTGTTTACAAAAAAACAGGAGGCTGATTTCTAGTTCCACTTTAGGCATGAAAGTTACCTGGATGATCTTGGGCCAAGTGCACCCAACTCACCTGACAGGGTTATTGTTGTAGGGAAAATAGGAAGAGGATTAAGGTGTTAGATATGTTTGCTGCCTTGAGTTGTATAGTTTTTTTTAAAAAGGCATAATAAAAAATCCAGATGGAAAAACATTGTTTGTAGCATTTTCTTCACACCTTTGGAAAGGTAAGTTTCCTAAACATAGGTAGTCACTGACTTACAATCAGTCACTTAGCTACCAAGTTACAAAGGACCTCTCCAAGTTAATTACACCTGGTTTTCTGACAGCTGTTCTACCCCATCATATGATCTCATTTTGAGTGTTTGGCAATCAATCTATATTTATGGTCATTTGCAGTGTCTCAAAGTCATGTGACTGCAATTTTTGGCAATTTTTTTTTGATGGAAACTAGTGTTTATTTAACAGTTTCTGCCAAAAAGCATCCATTGGCCAAAAAGATTTAATTTAATAACTGCCATGTTACAAGCCATAGCATTTGCTTAATGACTGTTGCAAAAAAAAGGTCATAAAATTGGGTGCAATCACACAGTGACTTGCTTTAACAACCTCCACAACTTGCAAGCATAATTCCAGGCTCAATTACCATTGTAAATAAAAGATTACCTATAATTTGCTGTTCTCAAGTTAAATTTTTAACCCGAATTTTGTTGTTGGGTTCCCTTTGTTTTGGTGTTCTACACCTTTGATTCTTTGAAAGAAAATCTGATTACCGTGATTATATCCTAGAGACATAAGGAACTTTACCCAAAGCCTTATGTCAGTATTTTCTTAACATTTCCATTTTGATAAATGTTTATCTGCCAAAGCTACTGAGACTGCATCTGAAGAGGGGGAAAGCCAGTAACTAATCATTTCAAGTTCTCCTTTCTGTTTTAAGTATCCCAATCTCTAGTCTAAGTACTGTGTCAACTAGTTGCCCATTAAAAGAACAAAGAATAGGCCAGAAAAACTTAGTCTGCACAGTCTTGAATTCATTATGTGGAAGTCCACTTGTACCCCATAAAAGTTGGGCTAGGGATTTTGCCTCTAAAGTTTTAAAACTGCTGGGATCAGTTCTTCTCCTTTAGATAATTAAAAACATTTAAACAGCCCTTGAGGATCTTACTGGGATTTTTTTTCCTGAAATACTCAGTGTGGTCCTTCTAGATCTCCAGATGATTAAAACACCCAGATGAAGTTATGGATCTGTTTGATTTTATTTCCCTTGATTATCCATCTCTGTGGTTTCATCTTTTTGGGAAATACTATAATTTTGCTTTGTGAAAGTTAATGGCTAGCATGTTGTCCCTGCAGGATGGATTATAGCTTTTATGGCTCTCTAAAGGCCAATTGGAATGGTGAAATGATTGCTGCATCATCAGCTTATGGCAAGATGGGAGTTTTGTTGCTTGCCAGTAGGAGAAAGTGGAAATCTGGCATGTTTAAGAGTTTGGGCTAGAAATGTAGAGTGGAATAAGGCATTACATCAAACCTCAACTTTTTACTTTTCCATAATAGTATAAGCTAGCCATTTCTATAATGACATATCAATCTAATCAGTAAAACCCCAAATCAAAGTTTCATTTTTTTTCCACCTCAAGAACAAAGTCCAGAAGCAGCTTCCAAGTAGAAACAAAAGTACTTATATTCTTTTCTTTGATCAAAATGGTCAATCTAGCCATTGGCTTATTCTACTGCAACAGAAGAAATAGGAAGTTTTTTCCTTTTCTCTCTCTCTCTTCTTCTTCCCTTCTCCTCTGTGTCATACTATTTGTGTTTGTATTTTTGTATTTTATTCTATAAACTGATAAAAAATTGATCCTAAACAAAGTGAATGTAGATTGGGTACCAATATATATCTCCGCTTTATTCCTTTCTGCATAATACCACTTGTGGTTTACATCTCACTATTAGGGAGGTATTAGCACAGTGTTTCTGGAGGAGAAAAAGAGACAAATTGACAGGCAAATTTATGTTATGTTATATTATTTATGTAAAAGACTTATATGACCACCCATCGTATGTGCCACAACCATAGGTAGCTCACAAAACAGCATTGAAAATGTCAAAAAACTAGAAAACTATAACTAAAAATTTCAGCATCCCAAAGACAAGCACTTCTCCACATCAGCATTCAACTGTACTAAAGGATTCCACCCTCATTCTACTCCAGTGACTTTGTGAAAAGCCAACAATTCAAGGTCATCCAGAAGGTTAGGAGAGTAAGATTTTAGGGGAAGGTCATCTACATAAGATTTTCTTAAGTTCCTCAGTTCCTAAATTTTCGATCTCCACTCTTTCGCCCCAGCGAGAGCTATGTTTCTGCTCACTTTTCCTGTGCTTTCCCTAATCAGCGATGGCTGGGGCCATGGGGGGACAGCAGAGCAGAGCATCAAAAGGGACAAGAAAATTGATGCCGCTGACCCCGCTCCATTCTGGACCTTGGAACTGGATGGTGAGTGCAGACTTGCCCGCTCCGCTCCGCCCTGTCCCACCACCACCAGCCGGTACTTTTCCTGCCCTGGGCCGTCCCTACAGCCCACGGCCATCCAGGAGAGGCGAGCTGGAAGGTGCAGGAATGCTGTGGAAATGCAAGTAGCACGGCACTCCTTCACCTTCCGGCCATCTCCTTCACCGCTTCAGTCCACCTGTGCCGCCAGCCCCCTCTTGCTGCAACAGCACAATTACCTCATCCTGCTTGGTGAGGGCTGCACTGCTTTTTGTAGGTTTGCGCTTGGTCAAAGGGTGGGAGCCAGCAGGTTGACGGGCCATGTGGGAAGCACAGCCTAGTGTTCCCACACAGCCTGGATTAATTGCTTTGGGGTGGACATTTCTCTGCGCCCTATTAAAATTTTCTCACAGACCACCACTTGTCAACCACTGTCCTATATCATTCTGGACAAGCAGCTCTCCATGTTTCTTCTTGAAAACCTCCAGTGATGAAGCACCCACAACTTCCAGATATAAACTGTTCTACTGATTAATTGTTCTCACTGACAAAAAAAAGTCTTCTTAATTTTAGGTTGGTTCTCTCTTTGATAAGCTTCTATCTGTTATTTCTTGTCCTGCCCTCAGGTGCTTTAGAGCAGGTTCCCTAACTCTCAGGCTATGACCCACTACTAGGCTGTGACCTATTCATACCAGGACATGGTCTGGCACATGCATGTGAATGTGCAGCTCGACTCACGTGACTGGCGGGCAGGTGCGCACACCCACATGTGCACACAGCTCAACTTGCAGTCCAGCGGCCTGTGTATGCATGTGCATACTGGCCCCTACTCATGTAAGTTGAACTATGCACCTGCACTTGTGTACCAACCCACTACTTGCATGGCCGGTTCCTCTCTCCTCTTCCAGCTGGGCCGCCAAGGCACAAAGGTTGGGGACCACTGTTTTAGATAATAAGACAACCCTCTCTTGTCTTCCCTAAAATGCTACCCTGGCATCCCTAATCGTTCTCTTCATCAGACAAGACATACTCAATTCCTTCAACCATTGATTGTTTGCTTCAGCCTCTAGTCCCCTAATTATCTTTAGTGCTCTTCGCTGCATTCTTTCTAGAGTCTCAACACCAGTTTTGTATCCTGGTGATCAGTATTCCAAGTGAATTATTACCTGTAGAGTATAAAGCAGTACTAACACTTCACATGACCTTGGTACTCTTCCTCTGTTAATGCAGGACTTCAGCAAGAGTCCTATGAATGAATGGATTATTAAAAATGAAGGAATAAAATGTTAGAATGAAAAAAAATGAATAAAAATGAAGTGACCAAAATGCATGGAATCATGCCCATCTACTCAAGCATTAAAATCCCTTCTGATTATTTTCAAAGCTATAGGCTATAGGGTTGTTCTACATTCTTCCAGTAAGTATAATATGAAGGTGAATTCTGGAATGATTTCCTCTGCTGTTCTATAGTACTAAACTTGATTTTCCCACTCCCATAGTTACAAATATATATATATTATATATATATATATATATATATATATATATATATATATATATATATATATGTTTTCTTAAGTTTTCGTGGGTACTTACATGTATGGTGTTCGGCTTGGTTCGGGTATTTTCCCACGTCATTGTAGTTCTTTTAAAGTTGTAGCAACGTTTCAGCAGAATCTCATCTGCCATCATCAGGCTTCTGTATTGTGTCCGTCTGTGAGTCAGACTTTTACAGTGGTTTCAGATTTGAATTTGGGGCAGCCTATTGCTGTGCCAGAATGGTTTTTTCTTCATCCTGATTGGTTGGGAGTCTTGGTCTGTGTTTATTGGTCTCGGAGTTTGCTGTGTTCTGCTTGATTGGTGTCTCTAATATCTTCTGTCTGTTTTTTGGCTCTTTTTGTATCTTGATTGGCTGGCAGCATTGTGTTGCTTTAATGGAGGTCTTTAGTGCAGCTTGGCTTCGGGTAAATGGACGGCTTTATATTATATATATATATATTATATATATATAATAGCCTGCCTCTATACTGTCATGTCAAAGAAAGAAAGCCTATTATTCCATCCTCTTATTCTCTCCCCACACAACAATCCTGTGAGGATTGGGCTAAGTCATAGGAACTCACCTAAAGCTACCCCACTGATTTCCTAAAACATCACCTTAAAATATCTGAAAATCTTAAGAGTGTGTTGTGGCATTGCATTTCCTACTGGGACTCTCAGTCTCTAAAAGTTACATTTTGCTCTGACAGTGGCAATCAAGTTTGCTTGGTCTGTGGTAAGTTGTGGTTTTTTTAAGTATGGTTCTTGAATAAACCACAGTGGCTAGATTTTATCTACAAGTTGTGTCAAAATCGAACAAATTACATTGTGGAACACATGCTTTTATAAACCCATTTAAATTAGTTCTTGATTCTCAGACCAGCAAATGAGAACATTAAAGTGAGAAAAGAGGAAGTTCAGACAAGCAACCCCTCAAAAACCCTGGGTGAAAGAAAGAGGTCATATTGCAATTCTCTTGAGTAGAATTTGCAAACTTCTGAGAACAAATTTCAAGAACTGTTCCAGGAAGGACCTGTAAATATTTCAAAACAATTATGCAATACAAGAAAGAAAGACAAATAATGTTCATTGTGACTCAGCCTTCCTAACACATTCTGTCTGTTTCTTTTCACCTACAATATTTTTCTTTCATGTCTTGACATTTGGCAGTAATGTTTTAAGAGAAGGAAATTCTCTCCACAGCATTCTCTATGTACAAGTACAACTGCTAAGCTACTCCTTGTGTCATTTCACAAAACTGTGTTAAAAATCTTCTTCTGTGCTTTTGGGGAAATAAATCTGAATTATAATCATAGAATCAGATGGCTGGAAGGCATCTCAGAAGTCTTCTAATCCAACCTTCTGCTCAAGGCAGGAATCTTATGCCAAATGGTTGCCCAAACTATTCCATTGATTAATTTTCCTTTACATGTCTTCTTGCCACTTTACATGGGTTGAGAATTCCTTGGCCAGATGAAACTCAGGAAGCAGGTAGGTACACCTGGATATGTTGGAAGCATTCATGGCAGCCATCATTTTGTGGAGAAACATTGTAAAGTAGAGGAGTTAGAAGTGAATGAACTCTCGTGTCTCTGCCTAAGCTAATTCACAGAGATGGCATTCATTCAACATGTTGAGCTTGGTTATAGAATTAATTTATTTTGGGGTTTTCACAATACAGTGGGGGAAAAAGCAAAAACAAAGAAATGTGAAGATGCTAAAATGTAACAAAATAATAGTGAAGTTTTACACTAACCGAGCTTAATAACTTGGAGAATGCAGCTACCCGCTCATAATTGATCTGGTTAAGTCTGTTGTGTAAACAAAGCCTTGGTCATTCATTACCAATTTATGGAGCACAGCTTCCATTTTATTGTTATAACATAGATATTGCACAGTTTAGGAAAAGTGAATAGTTGAAGAAGAGAAAGTTAGTGGTAGCTATGAAGAGAATAAGAGCAAAGCAATAAAGTATGTCAATGTTTAAGTTTAATTCTAACACAGGTTTTTTTTTTTATCTTATGCTTAGAATATTTAGTTGCTTTGAGACAGCTTCAATCATGCTGTCTTTTCACCTGATCTGAGGAAGAAAGTAAAAATTATCATTCAGACAAAGGCATGTTCATTTCTCATCTTTCCACATAGAAAGGGGAAGAAATACATTTGGGTAATCATCACTTCACCCAAATCCCATGTTTTCAGAACATGCTGTATGCATTTGACTGGTTTGTAAAAAAAAAAAGTAGTTTGTGTAAGATGCTCTTTATAAATTCCACTGAAAGCTGTAACTATGAATAGAATAAAATAACAGAGTTGGAAGGGACCTTGGCGGTCTTCTAGTCCAACCCCCTGCCTAGGCAGAAAACCTTCCACCACTTCAGATAAATGGTTATCCAACATCTTTTTAAAAACTTCCAGTGTTGGGCATTCACAATTTCTGGAGGCAAGTTGTTCCACTGATTAATTGTTTTAACTGTCAGGAAATTTCTCCTTAGTTCTAAGTTGCTTCTCTCCTTGATTAGTTTTCACCCATTGCTTCTTGTCCTGCCCTCTGGTGCTTTGGAGAATAGCTTGACTCTCTCTTCTTTGGGACAGCCCCTGAATATTGGAACACTGCTATTATGTATCCCCCAGTCCTTCTTTTCATTAGACTAGACATATCAGTTCCTGCAACCATTCTTCATGTTTCAGCCTCTAATCCCCTAATCATCTTTGTTGCTCCTCTATGCATTCTTTCTAGAGTCTCAACATCTTTTTACATCGTGGTGATCAAACCTGAATGCAGTATTCCAAGAATGGCCTTACCAATGCTATATGGTATAACATCAATTTGCAATGCTATTTCTCCCAATAATTGCAACTAGGGTTGTAGATTGCAGTGCTGAACAATTGTATCCTGTTGAATGGCTACAGAAGAACAGATCACTTGACCTCAGAGAAGAGAAGAGGTGAATCAGAAATGTTGAGCATTTACTGTATAGTAAACTTTGTTCATAGGTTTCCTGTAAAATTTACTATGCGTCAACAGAAGCAGGATGAAGCAAGATATTATACAAATACAGCCCAAAGCTATACAAATCCTAACACTACAAATTGCAAAATTTGCTTTTTGAGTTTTATTGCAGCCAAGCCTTAAGGAAAGCAGCTTCTCAGTAGGAAAATCATAACACAACCATGTAACATTTATGTTGGGAATGTACATATGTCACATGTATGTTGGCCTTGAACTCTGTTGAGATCTCTAGAAACTGTTTTGCTGCTTCAGATTTTTACAGTTTCTGCTATACTTAAGCCAAATAAAATTTACCAAGTGTATAACTTACTAGACTTTGCTTATTCAGAGGTGTATCATAATTTGGGGGCATGTCAACTATGGTTTATAGTCCTGGATGAATGTACAAGCTAATGTTAATTGCTGGTTCTTTCAGTCTGATGAAACCTCTTTCTAGTGGCCACTGGTGGATTTTATGTCTCCAACTTGTCCGTTCCAGTCTTAGAAAGAATTGTTCTTTGGTGAAGGGTAACAACAACAGGCAAATGAAACACTGAGTGCAAAATGAGCCCAATGGCTGGCATTTGACAATGAGGCTAATGGGGAGTGGGGAAACCTGAGTTGTGAATATAAGTTCATTTACTCTTAAAAATACATCTGGTTTGTGCTGAAATGAGTAAACTGACATTTGAAATTAGAGAATAAGAATTTTATAAGATATGGGATTTATTTTATCAATGGTTAGACAAAAAGACAGGGTAATGAAATATATTAGGAAATTTCATAATATAAGACTAGTAGAATGATATAGAATATAAAAATATATAACCATTGGATGAATGCATAATATAAATTCATATAAAATTTAGAATATTCTGTATAAAATAATGGAATAATAGTTTAGTCAAATGAACGATTTATAACTGATAATGTATAAAATATATGTTGGATTGATAATGTGAGAATCTATACAAATTGTAAGTGAAATAAATAAATTAAATAAATAAATAAAGTGAATAAAGTAAATTAATAAATAAAAAATAAAGTAAATGAATGAGAGGCAGGAAGAAGTCTTGATATGTTTCCAGACTTTGGGTGAAATCAACTACACTAACACAAATCACAAAATAGTCTTTTTTCATATGAAGTGAATTCATGGAACAAAATTGCAAACTAATAAATTTACATAAAGCAAATTTATATAAAAGCAGGAAAATCTCTGGATATGTGTGCTTATGAATCCCTTTTCCTGTTTGTCTTTACAGGACAGTCATAGAATGGAGGCACAAAGTTTGGTTTCTATACTGTTTCACTCCCACAGATATTGGGAAATCAATGGCGATCTCATTCTCTTCCTTCCTTGCTTACCCTCTAATACTCCTGTTTGAACAGCTGCACCCTTTCAAATGTATTTATTTATTCATCCCATTTCTATACCACCCATCTCACCTGAGTGACTCTTGCATCAGAATCATCTTATATTGCTACAAGGACAATAGAAAAGAACAATCAATGGAATAACTTGCGTCCAGAAGTTGTAAAGGTATAAATACTCATGCACTTGTTAAGCAGAAGGAAATGCTAGGTGCAGTTTTTGTTTTATTGTTTAATTGTAGCAATATCCTGTTCCCTTTCACATTCTTGAATGTGTCCTTCATGATGATGCAAGATGGATTTTTCTTTATCCACTTCCTTTTTTCAGAGATTTAATAATTTATTTATCTTTGAAAATATCCTTTGAATCAGTTTTACAGCACAATCTGATGCATAAGAGATAATTCCTATAATGCTCATTGGAAATTATGAGAATTAAAAACTGAGGAAGAACCATTGTTGCCAGTTGTTCTAACGCAGTGATCCCCAACCTTTTTTACGCTGCAGCCCGGTATCCCCAACCTTTTTTATGGCGCGGCCCGGTATCGACATCAGCTGGGCGCCGCCATCTTGTTTTGATGAAAAGTGCTTCCGGTGAGCTTTCTACCGGAAAAGCTCACCGGAAGCACTTTTTCATCAAAACAAGATGGCAGCGCCCAGCAAGCCAGCGGCCCGGTAGGACTTGTTCCACGGACCGGTACCGGTCCGCGGACCAGTGGTTGGGGACCCCTGTTCTAACGGGTATATTATTATTTTGAACTAGTTCCCAGGTTGTGTTGGTTTAAACCAGTTTATTGAATAAAACCCAATTATCTAGGGTTGGGAAATGCCAAGACATAAGACAGGGTCAAAAATGGGATACCAGAAAAATGTTCAAAGGGCAAACACTATGTCCCCAAATTGAATGAATATACTACGTAAAGAGGTTCACCCTATAGTGCCAGTTGACAGCCTCTATCAGATTTGAGTGAACAGACCAGATCAGGAAACAAACTTCAGAGGATATAATTATAGAACCTCACAGACCTGATTGTCCTTTTTTCCTTCTTATAACCTAATAAATCAAGGAGGAATCTGAATTTCTTCCAAATATTTCAGTCTTCTTTGCTTATAAAATAGTTCTTGGCTATTGTCTTCAAAGTCATCTCCCTGTTTCTCTGCGCCCCATATGTCAGATGATACTCAACAAATGAGTCAACATGTATTGAGGAAGACCTAAAATTCTTTCAGAGTACTAATGTGGAATGCTTGGTGGTTTGCTTCCAGATATTCATTGTCCAACTAGGTAATTTGATCAGTGTGAATGAGTGTGAGATTTGTTTCCTTTTGTATACAGTAGTTTGGTTCACAAGATTTGGTAGGTGTGGTTTCCTCCTTGGTGGTTCCTTGACTGGAAATTGCTTTCTGCTTGATTGTTTATCTGGTGTTGATCCCTGCTTATTTCCATACTGACCACTGGAGATGATGAATTCTAGTATTTTTAGTTTTCAATTGTATCTTTTGAATGCTTTTTAAATGTATTTTATCTCTACCAATGGCTGGGATTGAAAGAAAATGAGCAGTTTTAAAATTAAAGGAGAAAACCTGCATCAATAACCTGAATTATTTTGATGATACTCCTGTCAGCTTTGGAAGCCATATTGACACCAGACGCTTCCACAATGCCACATTCTTGAGCCTGGGAAAATGGGAGGGGGGAATTTCTTGGAATGCTATTATGCATTCTTCTTCTAAGTCAAGGTCATGTTATTCTGCACCTGGGTGAGGGGACATCTCAAGTTGGGACAGATGGTGATTGGGGCATGCAATGCAATGATGGGTGCAGGGGGTGGATTTGTATTTTTTACTTACTGCAAGGAAACCCAAAAGTTTCAGATTCAGGATTTCCCAGATGTATCAGTTTACTACCCAAATAAAGCAGAACTTTTGAGAAGATACCTGTCTCAGAATTATTTGTTGGAGTGGAGGTTTTCTGGAATGCTGACATCAACTTTGATGATTGAAAATGCAAGTGATTTCTAAAATCAAGGGGCATAGTGAGACTAACTGGGGCTAAGATTAAACATCAAGAGCACCAGACTGATGGAAACATGCAATCAGTAGTAATCAGCTTCAAAACTGACAATTGATACATTGAAGTAGTGAATGTCTTCTGCCTTTTAGGAATGACTATCAACAGTCAAAAATATGCCACAAACACCTGTTAAATAGCTATTTAAATTCTTAGGAAACATATTCACATGCCATGCTGTGCCTACACTTACAACTATCAGAATCATACAGGAAGTGCTTTTTTCTGTGATGATTTGTGGAAGCTAAATTGGGACTTTGAAGAAGCAGATTATGAAGAGTAGTGATTCTTTTGAAGTTTGGAAAAGATTCCTGAGAACACTATGGATAGCTGAGAGAATTGATGGATCAATGAACAAATCAACCTAGAATTCTCATTCAAGGCACAATAATCAGCTCAGATTATTCTACTTTGGACACATTGTGCAACAACATTGGTCTTTATAGAGCAATCTATAATGTTGAAAAAGGAGAAGGAAAGAGGATGACCAGCACCAAGATGGATGGATTTAATTCAGTGATGATCAATACATCATTGGAAGACCTAAATGACCAGTAAAATTTTATCCTTGAAAAATTATATTTACCCAGTTCCTAAGAATTGACTAGATGGCATTTATTAAGTCTGTCAAATATGGCTCTCCTTCTTGCCTTTAATTTAAAGAAAACTATATTTGTATATGTCTTTTGGTTCAATATGAACTGCAATAGCGCATTGTAAAAATAAACAGATTTCAACAAAAGAAATAGTTTGGTTTATTTTTCTTGTTTATTGTTTTTTCTTGTTTTACTTGTTTAAAAATAAACAAGTTTATTTTTCTTGTTCACAGATGTAAATAATTACTAAACCAAAGCACACACTATTTGCAGCTACATAAGCTGAACAAAGGCCATGGCAGACTTTATCAGCAGATTTATATAACTTAATCTATTCATTTTGCTATGTTAAATCCTGCATTCTACCCTTATTTTATTTCTTTGAATGTTGTTTATATTATCTGTGGGACATATACACAATAACATAACATAACATGACACAACATAACACAATAATATAATGAAATATTTTAAAAAATATTTTGACATATTTTATTATGAATGCTACACAGATCCTAAAGAGAAGTCCCACATCTCACTTTCTTTCAGGTGTTGCACTTAATTTAACTTTCTCCCTTTTCTAAGAAAGAGGTAGATAATGCTATGTTCAAATTCAGACATTTTATTTAGTCTCAGTTAGATCTGCCCTGATTTTTTTAATTTAAAAACTATTGTGGTGTAGAAGTAAAGGAAGTTGAAGGTCCAAAGAAAAGTAGAATTAAATAGAATTAAAGACTTGGAAGGGACCTCTGAGGTCTTCTAGTCCAACCCCCTGCTTCGGCAGGAAACCTATACCATTTCAGACAAATGGTTATCCAATCTTTTCTTAAAAATTTCAAGTTTTGGAGCATTCACAACTTCTGGAGGCAAATTGTTCTACTGATTATTTGTTCTAACTGTCAGAAAATTTCTTCTTAGTTCTAACTTGCTTCTCTCCTTGATTAGTTTCCATCCATTGCTTCTTGTCCTACCTTCAGGTGCTTTGGCGAATAGATTGACTCCTTCTTCTTGAACCCCTGAAATATTGGAACACTGCTATCATGTCTCCCCTAGTCCTTCTTTGCACTGAACTAGACATATCCTGCAACTGTTCTTTATATGTTTTAGCCTCCAGTTTCCCTAATCATCTTTGTTGCTCTTCTCTGCTGCACTCTTTCTAGAGTATCAACATCTTTTTTACATCACGGCGACCAAAACTGAATGCACTATTCCAAGTGTGGCCTTATAAAGCTACGCACTATAAAGTGGTGTTAACACTTCATGTGAACTTGATTCTATCCCTGTTAAACTAGCAAAAACTAGCATCGTATTTGTTTGCAGCAGTTCTCACTGGGATGGTTAAGGAACTCATTGGAAGAGATACCTTCTGGTAATGGATTAGTTATTAGTATGGATAGTTATGCCCATTATGGCCCTAATAAGTATGTAGGCAAAACCCTCATTTTGTGAGTACACTTCCCCTAGAACAGTTCCACCCCCCCAACCTTTTGGACACCAGGGACTGCTTCTGTGCAGAGAGGTTTTTGCACACACCAGAGAGGGTGTGGTTTCAAGTGTTGCCTGAATTCCACAGATAGGACTTTGCTTATTTATTTATTTATTTATTTATTTATTTATTTGCCAATTGTTTACAAGATAATAAGTATAAGTGTATACATAGTTGTGAATACATGAAATGGGTACATATAAGAAAAATAAAAGAATAAGAGAAACAATAGGACAGGGACGGTAGGCATGTTGGTGCGCTTATGCACGCCCCCTACTTGTTTGCTTGTTTGTGTGGCCTGGTTGCTGGTATGCCACGGCCCTGTGCCATGGCACGGAGTGGGGGTTGGGGACCCCTTTTCTAGAGACTCAAAATTTAAAAACAGGATCTCCACCCAAAATGTTTTTCTTTCCTTATTCTGCCTTTGGCTGAGGGAAAGAGGGATTTCACCCTGTTTCTGTCTTTTCTTGGAAAAGAAGCTGGGGGGGCAGAATGATCAGGGGATTAGTAAGATTCACTCACTTCTTCAGGCTCATGTGGCTTTTAAGATCTTTCTTTGCTGCTAACAAATGAACAGAAACCCAGCAAACAGGCAGAGAAGGGATCACTACTTAGGGCATATAAAAGGGTATCTCCCAATTGTCTGTCCATCAATGCTTTAGCAATGCAGCATGAAAAACTAAACCCTGTCCCATCATTTGGACAATACAAAATACAATTGTTAACTCGGGTTCAGCTTGGGTGTTTTGTAATCCCAGGCTCCGTAATTTAGAAAGGAAAGCTTAACCCATAGGAGTCTTAAAACCGTATGAAACATGGATTCAAATCAATCTCAATTTAACAGTTGTCTTTTATACTGGGATTTCATCTCCTAGAATACATATAAAAATAAAAGTTCTTACAGAGACCTCTTTCTTTATTGCCAGTTCACTACTGGATCACATTTTAGAAATTAAGATTTTTGTAGTCCTTTTTTATTTTCAAGAAAGCTACCATAGGTAAATGTTCCTCTTGCAGGTATGTGGTAGTCATTTCTGGCTCTAGGGGGAGGTGCTCATTTCCGTTACAAAGTCGAAGAGCCAACACTGTCCGAAGATGTCTCCGTAGTCATGTGGCCGGCATGACTAAATGCCAAAGGTGCATGGAACGCTGTTACCTTCCCATCAAAGTCCCTATTTTTTAACTTGCATTTTATATCCTTTCGAACTGCTAGGTTGGGACAAGTAACAGGAGCTCACTCCATTACACAGCCTAGGGATTCGAACGTCTGAACTGCTGACCTTTCTGATCGACAAGCTCAGTGTCTTAGCACTGAGCCACCGCGTCCCTCTCTACCATAACCAGATAGCAAATATAGGTAATCTTCAAGTTACAACTCCAATTGAGCCCAAAATTTCTGTTGCTAAGTGAAACATTTGTTAAGTGCATTTTGCCCCATTTTACAACCTTTCTTGTCATAGTTATTAAGTGAATCATTGCAGTTGTTAACATGGTTGTTAAGTGAATCTGACTTTCCCATTGACTTTGCTTGTTAGAAGGCCGCAAAAGATAATCACATGATCCTGGGACACTGCAACCATCATAAATGTGAGTCAGCTGCCAAGCACCTGACTTTTGATCACATGATGCTGCAACATTCATAAGTGAAAAAAGTTAAAAGAAATGGGGAAGAGAAAGAAAAGTTATAAAGGAGCATATATATCAAATGTAAACATATATATAAATATAAAAATTAAATTTTTCCTTTCTACAGCATAATTTCCTTCTTTCTTTAGTTTCCCTTTTAGAACTAACAAATCCCTAAATCACAAGTTCATTTTTGTCTTGTTTCAGCAAAAAAATTAATAAGGAGCTTAGGGTAGGGTCTCCTTTTTTTATTATTATTACTATAAACAGAGGATCTCTTTTGGAAATTTCCACTCCCCAACAAGGAAGTTGAAAATATATTCATAAAGAAGTTGCAGTAGGCAAATTACTTCCCCACTTTCCCTGCGATGAGATAAGACTGAGTCTAGCTCGGCGTCAGAAATTCCAAACATTAGAAAGAAAGCTTGTCAACAATCGTGACCCTTTCTTTCTCAATAAAATTAGACGGCAACCGCCCACAAAGTGTTGACTTCTCGTTTTTGGAGTTATACTCCACTTCGTAGCTCGTACGGATTTCTTCTCCGCTCAGGATCGTCTTCAGTCCCCAAACCTAAAGGAAGGGCTTCTCTGCTCCGACCCCAGCTGGGTGTTTCTGCCTATGATGCAAGGCTAACCCGTGACGTACGTCGTGTATTTTTTCCGAAGAAAGACGCATTCGCACCTAGAGGGTGTTTGGTCTCCAGGGTTTTGGCCGTTC
Source organism: Notechis scutatus (assembly GCF_049901735.1). Taxonomy (NCBI): domain Eukaryota; kingdom Metazoa; phylum Chordata; class Lepidosauria; order Squamata; family Elapidae; genus Notechis; species Notechis scutatus. The sequence goes on along the minus strand of NC_142012.1, from coordinate 140,398,827 downwards.
ACCTCTTCTCCTGCTGCGCCTTTCCAATAAAGGAAGGATCTGAAAGACGTACAGAGATCGCGGGTCGAGGTAAGTGAATTCAACAGAAGTGGATGCTGGAGGGCGCGGATGTCCAGTGATGGGGAAGAAAAACAAGGCGAAAATAGGGTGGGGACGGAGCGCACAACTGACTGCGAAACAAACTTTAGCTTGGCTAGGTTAGGTAAAATCGCACATTTAGTCGATGGATATTCTCCAGTTACAGCCTGGTTGTTTCCCAGCTAAGATAGTTGTTTTTCTTCCCCTGGGAACTTAGAACGGAAAGACCAGAAAAACGAAAGCTACTTTCCAAAGTGGTTTCGGTTTCGTTGTTCCCGCTTCCTCTTTCTCTCGTTCTGTCAGTTCGATCTTGAAATAATAACGATAAAGCTGATTCTTTACGGTACTTTTCCTACTTTTTTTTTTTTTTTTTTGTATTTGCGTAGAGCAAATGTCAGACATACGACCGAGACGGAGGAGAGCTGTGTCTTGTATGTGTTTGGGTTTGCCAGGGCATTATTATTGTTGTTGTTATTATTATTATTATATTCAGCTGCGTGCCTCAACCTCATCCCCATCTTTGTATTTAATAAAGGGTAGCCATCGCGTTTTGCCTCACCGCGCCCTCTGGAACTGCCTTGGGTCCTCTCTCAAATAGCTAATGTAGGTTGCCTCACATTGAAGGAAGTGAAGAAAGAGACACACTATGGTCACCTAAAAGGGCTCACTACAGGCCCCTAAGGTTTTGGCTTCCATGCTTATCTATATTTGGGGTCGGCAGCTGCTCAGCACCTTGCTTCCAGAAGTTGTAAATGCTCCAACACTGGAAGTTTTTAAGAACAGATTGGAGAACCATTTGTCTGAAATGGTATAGGATATATAAGCAGGGGGTTGGGCTAGAAGGCCTCCAAGGTCCCTTCCCTTATTCTATTTTAAGTTATAAGGCCTCTACTCACCACCACCACCAAATCACAATGCAGACACTACCTGGAATTAGATTGTTCTCAGCCATGTTCCCATGGTATTGTCTTCATCTTGTTCCCCATTCTATCCAGAATGAAGTCTAGCTGTACTACCGTTAATGTAATATTTTCACACTTAGTTCCCCAACTCCTCAAGTCACATGACACCTGTTAGCTTTGGAGATGCTTGTATACTGAGTGGCATCTGCCGTATTCTTTAAGATGTAGACAATTCTACAGGTAAAAAATTTGCTGCGCCTGTTGTCAGTTTCTAATGTGCCTCTAATTTATCCATGGCAACTCTGAATGGTGCTGTCCTGATTATACATGGTATATAGACAGTGCTGTCCTTCTGACTTCACTCTCCTCCTTTTCCTGTGCACCACCAGCTGGTGAGAAAGTTCTTTACATTTATTTTTCATTTGTTTATTTATTGTATTTGTCAATTGCTTACAAGATAATAGGTATAAGTAAAAACATAGTTATGAATACATGGATACATATAAGAAAAATAAAAAATAAATAAAAGAAACAATAGGACAGGGATAGTAGGCACATTGGTGCGCTTATGCACGCCCCCTACAGACCTCTTAGGAAAGGGGTGAGGTCAATAGTAGACAGTCTAAGGTTAAAGTTTTTGGGGTTTGGGGAAAAAAAACACAGAGTCAGATAGAGTATTCCAGACATTGACCACTCTGTTATGGGACTGCAGCAGGAAGGAAGTGGATTTAGCCAAAGGGTTGTCTTTTCTTTCAAGCTTCTTTCTTTGCAGTTCTTCCTGCACCTCATTCTCCCATGAACCAAGTGGAATAACATTTTTATGTTGTTTTAAAAAGTACTAAAACAGATCAGAGTCATAAAAGGACTTCACTAATAGGCAGCACTTTTTTCCTTAGTATGTTCCCCTTCCTTTTACTTCCATGTATAGGCAATAAATGTTGACTTCCAAGTTCTTTTGTGTTCCCCTTGGGAGATATCAAGGGCTTGGTCCCATACTGTCATCATTTTTCTACTTAGGCACTATTTAAGCCTGTAATAGGACACCATCTTACTGGAATGTTTTTTCACTGCCATTTTTCCTTTATCTCATTTGATATTTTATTTCCGATTTTCCATAACCTGTTGAAAATCAAAGCTGAGCAGTCTAGCACTACTGCAGTTTTGAAATGTCTCCAATACAGTGCTCCTGTGTTTAGCTTTTTAGGAAGATAATTATAGAATGTGGTTGATCATGAACCAGATGGTATGAAGGGTTTCTTGGGATAAATATGAATACAATAATCATAAATCACATGCTTGACTTCTCTTTTAAAAACACGCTTTCACTACAATGTGATTTTCCTTTCTTGCTCATAATAGAATTCTGAACTTATTTTGGTTGCCAGTTCCTCGTGTAACATTACTCATTGGTTTCCAAAAAATGCAAATTGTTTTTCTGCCCTCCAGCCATTGTAAAGGGAAATTCCTTAATGAACTGGGAGGCACTCTTGTTCTAGTTTTCACTTCCTTTAATTTCATGTAACCTTTCACCTGCCAATTTCATGTTAGGTTTATAAGACAAAAATTAAATCATAAAATGACCTCTAGTTTTAGTTTAGATTGAACAAAGAGAAAGATAGGAAAATTGATTAAAATCTGTTTGGAATTAGTGTCTGCATTGTTACAAAGTGCCCTCTGTCAACATATAAATACATCTATGCTACTAGTCATCAATAAGATAATGCAGCATTAGAAGAAGATGGTGAATTTTCTTTAGTAGAATATTGTTCGTTTTGCATAGTTTAAAGCAGGGCACAGATAACATTTCAGAAATTTATTTATTTATTTTTCAGAAATAAATATGTTGGAAGAGAAGTAAGGTCTTGTATGTTTATTAGTTTCCTTCTTTTTTTTTTAAAGAAAAAAAAAGACTTATGGAGTCAGGTTTACTTCTTTTAATTATATGGACAGTCTTGGAATTTTTGGTGGTTTCCCAAAACTAAGTCCTACCTGACTTGCTACCTACTATGTACTGAAGGATGGAGGTAGTGATGACGATAATAATATTGTTTATTATTACTCCATAAGCCAGGTTTTGCCCCTATACATCAGCCTTTCTAAGGAAGGTATGCTGCAAACCCCATAGAAAGTCGACTCATGGGTCCAGAAATAAAATCTTTTCTAATAGCCTTTTGAAAGCCTTCTCAGATTCCAGAAGTGTAACCAAGCATGGGTATAACAATAATTATACAGAACGTCTTCGCTCCATCATATTGGCCCATCCCACCCATTCACTACTCATGTAACAAAGAATCCATGCTAGCACATGACTTACACTTTATCTTGGCTTTTCCCATATGTAAATATTTGGTCTCTTTTAAATTGATCCAGCTGCGCCATCAGTTGTTTTCTCTTGCAAATCAAAACATGATTAAAGGCAATTATCAATATAAATAAAAGGCTACCTCATTACGAAGATATAACAGAGATTCTAGAATAGCTTCTAGAAATATAACCAAGCATGGGTATATACAAAACAGTTTTCACCACATTATGTCAGTTGGTCCCACCCAGTTAGGAAGGGAAGGTTTGTAGGGTCCAATCTGGGTTGGTCACCGGAAGCAGAAGTTTTGTCTCCTGAGCTTTTGGATTCGTGCTGCAGCCCATCTTTAGGGAACTTCTTCCCTGAACATTATTCTGGGACACGTATATTCACCTTCCTTTGTGAGGGGAGGTTTGCTGTGAATCAGCCAGCTAAAGAATTCTGATTGGCAAGGTCTAGGAAGGAAGCCTTCTCTGTCATTGCTTCTGCCCTTTCGACCATTCTCCCTCGAGCCGCTCGGAGCATCCAGACTGTGGGATGTGCTTCTGAGTCCTTCTTCTTTCAGGCTGAGCTTTAGACGAGGAAACGCTCCGCCCCTCCCACGTGGCATCACGCAGCGTCTCCCCAGTCTTTTGCTCAGCCTCAAGAATCAGGCTGCGTTTCAAAGAGCTCCTTGGCTGTTTCATTGAATCCTCCGTCCTAATAAGGTTTGCTTCCTTCCTCCTCCTGCGCAAAGGGTCAGGACTCAAGGGAAATTTCTTCCCTGTCCTCAGGGCGGTTGCGGGCTCGCAGCGCCTTCAGCGCGACGCCCCCCACCCTTATCAGATCGTGTCGCTGCCTGGCGCGTTGCCTGTGGCACGCGTTCCTCCGCTGGATTCCCCCCACCCTAAACGCCAACCGGGAGGGCTATCGCCCTAAGGCTTTAGGAGCGCCGAGCTGACCGGCCAAGCCTTCCTTTCTTTCCGTCCCGAAGCGCCCAGGCAGTTCAGCTCGCATGGACGCCATTTTGCTCCACCTCGTGGCCGGGCGCTGAAAGTTTCTTTTTATTTAATATTCAGCTGCGGTGAATTAAATCTCCAGGCCTAGGGTTAAAGCCTAGCTGCCCATTGAACTGCCTGGCTAGTCTTGGTTAGTGCTTGTTGGCCTCCCGCAGCCCTTTTCGGGCGAAGTTGCAGCCTCCCCCTCCGGTTTTTTCTTCTGTTGTCTGGAGGCTGGCTGCCAGAGGCCTCCTATTCAACTCTAGGCCTCAGGCGTTATTCGACTGATTCGGCACTGAGAGATATACATCCAAGGAAATAACTATAATAGAATTTATATTTGATCCAAATACAAAAGGAATAATAACAAAAAAGAAATAATTTTTTGGTACAGCAATTTTTCTCTTAAGATATTGGATATATCGGAGTACCTGTATATTCAGCTGATATAAAGAATATAAAAAGCACTACAGAAAGGAACAAAACAGGATTACATAGCTAAATATATATATATTATATTTCTGTTATCTCTGTACAAGTAAAATTCCAAAAGGGGAGCGGGCCAGCCTCATCCTCACCCGGCCTTATCCAGGCCTGATCTGGGCGAGCCAACCGCCCTTATTAATCTCTATTGTTCAATATGGCAGACGACAATTCCTCTAAACGCCCTTCATTGAAGGCCAAGGCAAAGTCCCACTATTTGCGCAAGCAGGACAAGGAACCTAAGGGCTCTAGAAAGGACAAGGAACCTTCCAAGGCCTCTCAACGTGACGCCTTAAGGCGCCACAAGGCGTTAGAAAAAGAGTTCGACAGGCGTTCAAGGGAGTCCCGCTCTGAACCGTCTCTACCTCCTCCTCCACCCCTACCTCTATTCAACCTCTCCCCCAGGCCTTTCTTCCCTACCTAGGCGCAGTTCGCCCCAGGGTCTCCCGACCCCGGTCCTACGATGAGTCTGACACCCGAAGCCACTTTTACACCCACGGCTGCTGGTCTGCGCCAGGACGAACCTTCTACATCTGAGGTGCCACCTCACATCAGGGCTTGGATGGAATCAGCCATCCGCCAGAGTGTTATAGAGGAACTACAGCACATGTCCAGATCAGGCTTCTCTCCTCGAGTCTCCGAGCACCCACTCCTTGTCTATCAGATCCCTTCCACAACCGGTCCCCCGGTTGCTCAGGTACTCTCTCAGAGGGACAGCCCTCCTCCGGTTGGGGCCCAGGTTGAGGAGGAAGGGGACTTTAGGGATTTCGAGGAGGAGGATTCCCAGATGGGATCCTCCCGCTACAGTGAACCTCCCTTAGAGACTGACATCATGGAGGGGAGATGTCCCAGGACGAGGGCACTTGACTGACCAACCCTCCTTTGGGGGCTCTTCAAACCACACATGTTCAAGTCCCTCCTTCTTAAGGCCAAGAATGTCTCGGGCCTTCTTTCCCAGGCCCCTGCTGACCTCCCCCCATCCCAGAGGGCCCAGAAGATTCCATTTTCACCCAACCAGTGGTTGAAGCTGAGGTCATCCCTTCCCCCCCATATTCGTAGATCTGGTAGCGAAGCAACTATCCTCCACAGGGACCCCTCCCACACCCTCTAGCCAAGACAAGAGGTTCTTTAATCTCGATTCGGCACTGTCCAGCCTCCTGAACATTCCAGAGGTCGATGACCCTATTGTGGGTCTAGCTTCCTCCTCTACACCTAGTGAGGCCCTAGAGGCCTTGAAACCTGAGGATAAGCGGGTGGAGCTGGCCCTGCGCAGGGCCCACCTATCCGACGCCTGGGCCATTAAGTCAGCTACCGCCGCCTTTTTCACTAGGTCCTCTATCCGCTGGCTACGCAGCTCAGGGAACACGTCCCTGCTTCCAACCTGAGGGCACACCAGGACATTGCGGCTTAGTGGCTGCAGCCGAGTTCTCGGCTGACGCCACTTACCAGTCGGTGAAATTCTCTTCCAGGGCCATCACGTCCCACGTCACAGCTCGTCGCCTGCTATGGCTCAAACACTGGCAGGCGGACGTAAAGAATAAGGTCAAGCTGGCCACTGCCCCTATTACAGGAGACAAACTGTTTGGCCCGGCCCTCGAACCCCTGCTGGTCGAGGGTCGCAGCAAGAGGAAGTACTTGCCTTCCCTTCTTCAAGATCGGAGACCAGGGGCTCTCAGCCCTTTCGGAGGAGCTTTCCGCCCTTTCTACCAACCCCCTTCCCGCCCAGATTCCCCGACCCTCTTCCTTCCGATCCCAGGATCGCACGGACTCAGGCGACAGGACCAGGCGAGGGGTGGTTATAAGAGACCCTTTCGGGTACGGGAGGAAGGCCCTACCGCAGAAGGTAGAGCCTCCTTCTCCTCCCCATTGGTGGCCGCTCCGCCACTTCGCCGCCCAATGGGACAAATCCACTTCCGATGCATGGGTTAGAGACACAATAAGGTTTGGTCTCACCTCGAGTTCAAATCCACTCCCCTGATCGCTTCTTCCCATCCCCCTCCTCAGGGGATCCCACCAAACGTGCATTAATGGAGGCAGCCATCCATCACCTGCTTGATATTCAGGCCATTCAACCTGTCCCTCCGGCTCAGAGAGGAAAGGGATTTTACTCCCATCTCTTTGTCGTGCCCAAACATTCTGGGGCTGGAGAGCCATCCTAGACCTGAAACGGCTCAACCGTCACCTTATCCAGCGCAAATTCAAAATGCACACCTTGCAATCCATTCTCCTAGGCACCAGGCGGGAGACTGGCTGTCCTCCATAGATCTCTCTGAGGCATACCTTCATATTCCTATCAGGCCCTCTCATCACAAATTCCTTAGGTTCTGTTATAATGGCCTTCACTATCAATACGTGGCCCTACCCTTTGGGCTGGCCTCGCCCCCAGGACCTTCACCAAGGTCCTGGCGGCCTGGCGGCCCACCTCAGGAGCATTCCTGTCCGCCTCCACTGCTACTTGGACGATATCCTTATCCTGTCCCCGCCCAAGTCCCAGGCAGTCAGGGATACCAGGGTCACCCTTTCCGCCCCTACGGGCACACGGGTTTCTAGTCAATTGGCAAAGAGCCAACTTACCCTTCCACCCAAATCAACCACCTGGGTGCCATAATTGATTCGGTCTCAGAGAGAGTTTTTCTCTCCCCAGAGAGGTTTCTTAGCATTCAAACCCTGGTCAAACAAATTAGACGTTCTAGGAGGGTGGCCTTGCTTGACCTCTCTAGATTGTTGGGAAAAATGGTGTCATGCATCTCTATTATTCCCTGGGCCCGCTTACACAGCAGGCCCCTCCAGTGGTTCCTGCTCCCGCTCCAAAGATCCGGAAGAAGCAACTCGAAGATCAGAGTCAAGGTCCCTCCAAAGGTCCTCACGTCTCTTCTCTGGTGGACCAATCCCGCCATCAACAGAGGCCACCTCTTTGCGGAGCCTCAAAGACTCACCGTCACTACCGACGCAAGTCTATCCGGTTGGGCGCTCATCTCAACTCACTCTCGGCGCAAGGCAAATGGTCGCCGACCGAACAAAGATGGATCATCAACTGGCTAGAGCTCCATGCCGTCCATCTGGCTCTGCGCTTGCTTCCCCAGATCCGCAGTCGCCATGTTCTCGCTCACAGACAACGTCACGGCCAAGGCCCATATCAACAGGCAAGGGGGCACCCAGTCAATTCAACTGATGAGGGAAGCCGAGCGCCTTTGCCGCTGGGCAGAGGCCAACCTCCTATCACTAAAAGCCGAACACATCTCCGGGATAGACAATACCCAGGCGGACTGGCTGAGCAGGGCCACGGTGGACCAAGCAGAATGGCGACTTCATCCATCCCTGTTCGAGGAAGCGTCCAGGATATTCGCCTTCCAGTGGTGGATCTGTTCGCTTCCCCATCCAACACACAACTTCCACGGTTTTTCTCCCGGTATCCGTCCCACGGGGCGGAGAACCACAATGCTCTGCGCTGCCCATGGCCCCCAGGGCTCCTATATGCCTTCCCTCCGCTCCCGCTAGTGCCCAGAGTCATTCAGAAACTCATTCAGGAGAGGGCAGTCCTTCTCCTGGTGGCTCCCTATTGGCCCAGGCGACCGTGGTTTGCGGACCTCCGCAACCTATCGGTAGCGCCCCATGGAGGATCCCCGGACAGGGTCTCCTCTCTCAGGGCCCCTTCTACATCCGGAGCCTCAATGGCTACAGTTAGCCGTCTGGAAGTTGAGCGGATCCGTCTGACTAGCGAGAACCTATCAAGCCATGTCATCGACACTATTTTGGCCGCCAGGCGACCCTCCACTACACGAATTTATGATGCCACTTGGAAGGGGTTCTGCAAGTGGTGTAGTGGGTCCCAGGTTGATCCTCTCTCTCCTCCGTGGCTCAGATTCTGGAATTTCTTCAGGAAGGCCTTCGCAAGGGGCTTGCACCTAACACCCTGAGACGACAAGTCTCTGCCCTCTCAACAGTGGTCTCCTGTGATAACTACGGCTCCCTTTCCCATCACCCCGGGTTAGATCCTTCCTTAGGGTGCCACCAACCTGTGCCCTCCCACTGTTCACAGGTTTCCCACATGGGACCTCAACAAGGTCCTAGTTTCTCTTACACGTTCTCCGTTTGAGCCTTTGAGGGAGTCATCTCTTCAGTTCCTCACCTTTAAGGTAGTTTTTCTAGTAGCCATCACTTCTGCTCGTCGAGTGTCGGAATTAGCAGCTCTGTCAGTCAGGAGCGATCTATGTGTGTTCCATGCAGACCGGGTCGTCCCTGCGGCCTGACCCCACTTTCCTACCCAAAGTTAACTCGCCCTTCCATAGATCTCAGGAACTGGTTCTACCAAATTTTTGCCCTAGACCCTCCGGGAACAGGGAGGTTCTTTGGCACACCCTAGATGTTAGACGGCCTTGCGTATATATATTAAGCGCACTCAGTCCTTACGAAGGTCGGAATCTCTTTCCTGTCCTTTCAACCCAAGACACTAGGGCTCAAGGTTTCTCCTTCCACTATCAGCCGCTGGATCAGGGCGACCATCGCCAGGTGTTACCTTTCCCATTCTCTGCCGGCACCGTGGAATAACTGCCCATTCCACCAGGAGTGCAGCCACTTCGCGGCCTGGGCCACACAAGCCCCCATTGCTGACATTTGTAGGCAGCCACCTGGGCCTCTCCGTCCCCGTTTATCAGGCATTACAAGATCGACACGTATGCCTCAGCTGAGGCCTCCTTTGGCCGGCGGGTCTTACAGAGGGTTGTCAATGATCCGGAGGGGCCTTCGGGCCAGACGGAGTCCCACCCATAGGACAGCCAAGCTTTGGTATGTCCCACAGTCTGGATGCTCCGAGCGGCTCGAGGAGAATGGGGCGTTGGTCCTTACCTGATACGCCCCTTCTAGGCGAGCCGCGAGGAGCATCCAGCCCCACCCTAGCATCTCCGTCTGGTGGGGACTCCTGTTTTCAGCCAAGGAGCCAATAGTTGATTAGATAGGATTAATAACTTCTCTTCTCGTTATCGCAAAAAACTGGGGAGACGCTGCGCGATGCCACGTGGGAGGGGCGGAGCGCTTCCTCGCTTAAAGCTCAGCCTGAAAGAAGAGGACTCAGAAGCACATCCCACAGTCTGGATGCTCCTCGCGGCTCGCCTAGAAGGGGCGATCAGGTAAGGACCAACGCCCCATTCTCCTTCCTTCCCCCAAAGATGACACGACCCCCCCACTGGCCTTTCAGAAATGTCAAAACAACTGGTTCTGCTGTCTGGTTTGGGGCCTTGTGTTGAATTTTAACCATAGTTGACTCTTTTACATTTTATTTTATATACAGTTTTCATGTTTTAATATTTGATTTGTACATAGCTCGAAGTCCCACTGTAAGAGAGATGGTCGATTTCTAAATTTGATAACTAAAAATAAACAAATAAAATTAGTACTTATAATTGTCCACACACGGGGATAAGGCAAATAACAATAATTGTATTTTTTTTTCATTTTATAATAAATATTACTGAAATTGCATTACAGCTTCACTGCCCATCTAATAAAAGATCCATGCTAGCACATGACCTTACATTTTATCTTGGCTTTCCCCATGCGTAAATATTTGGTTTCGTTTAGATTGACACAGCTGTGCCATCAGTTATTTTGTCTTGTAAACCGAATTGCAGCAAAACCTGATTAAATTAAAAGGCTATCTTGTTAAGCAGAAATAACAGAGATTCTAGAACAGCTTATAAAAGTGTAACCAAGAATGGGTATAGGAATGATTTATTAAAAGTTCTACAGTGAAGCTTCTGTGGAAAGTCATCTTCAAATGTAAATGATTGTGCAATTGAAAAGCATATAGCTGCACTGATTGGATCTGGGCCAGATAGCTTTCCCTGTCAATTCCCAAATTCCTTCCCACTTCCAGACTATAACTCTGTTAGCTAATGTTGTTCTCAAGCAATCTGAAATGGAAACAGAGTGGTCCAGAATTTGTAACATAACCTTTTTGTTTGGTGGTATAATTGTGTTTTAAAGATTATGCAGTCTGTAGAAAGAATAGGTAAGATACATTTTCTCAAGTACAAACATGGAAATGTTAGCTTGTGTAAACATTTTATCTTTAGCAACTGATTCACAGGCACGGTACTGGAAATATACTATACTTTAGTTAAAAGGCTTTTAAATTTTTATTTTTTTCAGAACCAAGTGTATGTAACTATGGAAAATAAAGGTGAGCATTATTCTTTTTTCATTAATTGGTAATTTAGGGTTAGTTGGGGTAGAACAATTGGCACTGAAATGTGAAAAGTACGTCAGAGGCATTCTCATAAAATAATTGGTAAGGGATAGGGGTTAGAAAGCTGAATATGTAGCTAAGACTCAAGAGCTGAACTCTTTTGGCAGGCTGCAGGAAAAGTATCAAGGAAGGTCCAGAGAATATACTTAATTCTGTCCTTCAGCAACTGTTTATATAAGCATTCTTTTATTAATTTGGTGTGGGAAATATGTTGCACTAAATGTTGAGGAACTAGTATGTTGTTATAGAAATTATGCTTGGAGATTTAATTCAGAATGCTGTAGAGTTTTTCCACCCCTGCTTTATGCTGATAATTTAGTTGGAACTATGTAAGTTTTTTTCCTGTTAGAATTTCTGTATCTACAGTAGCTGCCAAGGCTACTGTACATATTTAGTAAATAAACATGTCCATTCCAGCAAGTTGCATCTGATAATTGCATAATCATTCTCGGTAAAAGGCAAGCAAAAATATCAGTGCAACACGTGGAAAATATATACCTATAATACGAACAAAGGAGTTGGGTTCATACAACATACTAAATTCATATCAGCAAAGCACATAGGCTATGTTCAAATGAGATAATTTACCTAATACTCTCTATAGCAAATTGGCAAGTTTTTATAATATGCTAAGGTGGATTCCCACAACACACAGAAATACCCAAACCCCATTTCACCCTAGATTAGAATGTTGTGAAAACTTCCTTTATATAAGGTTAAATATATTGTTTTTCCCATTATTTGCCTGTTAAGCAGTGGATCGCTGAAATGTAGACTGATATCTGATATTTTTCCTATGTTTCAAAGTTGAAATTTATTATTATTTCTGCAATTTCCCAAATAAGATAGCATTTCTTAAAAATTAAAAAAGCAGAAATATTTATTTGATTCATATATGTCTAAGTAAACCTAAATAAAAGAAGATTTCTAAATATTTTACCTGCCTTTCCTTTATTTTAGCAAATAATCCTGTACCCATAGCAGTAGCTCCTGGATACCCTGGATCACACCCACAGTATGGATATCCTCAATATGCTCCTGGAGTGGCTCCTTACCCTGCTCCACAAGGTTTCCCTGGTAAATATTTTGTAGGAATATTTCCATTTAAACTTCGAGTCTCTTTATTCAGTGGTGGGATTCAATTTTTTTTCTACCGATTCTGTGGCCATGGCTTGGTGCGCGTGGTGTGGCTTGGTGGGCCTGGCTTGGTGGGCGTGGAAGGGAAAGGATACTGTAAAATATCCATTCCCTCCCCACTCCTGGGGGAAGATTACTGCAAAATCCCATTCCCTCCCCACCCCACTAAACTGCTTTCCAGCTCCATTGTTGCAGAGCAACAAAAGACGACCCAGCCAATCAGCTGGGACTCAGGAGGCAGAGAATAGATGGGGCCGCGGCCAGTCAGAGGTGGCTTCCGATTCTCCAGAACTGGTCAGAACCTGCTGAATACCACCTCTGCCTTTATTAGGGCTGTATGTGCATTATATGACTTCCACACACTCAAGCACTTTGAAGTATATTATTGGGATCACGTGCAAAGCATTGCACAGCCTTTTCCATTTTGAATTTCTAATATAACATTTTCACTTTTTAAAGCATACACTATTAGTAGTTCTCCATTGGCAAAAAGCTCCTGGTGCTTTCAAAACCTTCTTCTCACTGAAGAAATGTCTCATGGGCTGGGTATTCTTGTGTTACCGTTCCTAGAAGCTAAAGGTTGGACTAACCTACATTTTGATATTTTATCTGAATCTTATCACTTTATCTAATAAAATAACTAAATTGTAGGCTGTTAAAAGCCATCATTTACTGTTTTAAAAAGTCTATCATTGTGTTTAATAATATGAAAGGGGAAGTTCAATTATATCCATCCATTCAACAGGGCAAATGTCACCAAGATGTAAAATTGTTGCAAAATAAGTGTAAGATTCCTGGTGAAAAAAAGCGGAATGAAAGTAATGTCATATCAAAACAGTTAAAAAGAATTCTGCAGAGATTTCAGAAGTGAGGATAAATACATTAACCAAGAAAGGGAGAGGCAGAAAAAAATAAAAGAACTTGAATAGGTAACTGTTTTGAAAAGAGAAATCACACCATGACTGAGTCTGCATATCAGACTAAGTCATGCTTTGTTTTAACATAGTTTTTTCAATAAATTCCAATTGATTGGATTCACACAAAATAATAAAACCTCAGTTTGACCAAGTGCAGAACATAAACCCCAATCTGAAACCTGTCTTTTATTAAGGGCTACAGATCAATCCTCAGTCAGATGTTAGTGAAAGCAATTTGGGTTAAATTTCCAGTCTCATTTCCTGCTTTTGAGTATGTTTGTTTTAAAGAATAGGAATTGAAGTGATAAGTCTCTGGAAGGCATTCCATTTCCATTTTGAATCTCTTTCCAACATGACCAAAAACCATGCTGCCTTTGGGAAGGGAAGAAGAATGAGAAAGTATGGAAATCAGAGCTATTTGCCTCCTGAGAAATCACACTGTCATACCCACCCTTACTTTTGTAAGAATGTAAAGGTAGCCCTCCTATGTATAGCCACAATTGAGCCCAAAATTTTGGTTGCTAAGTGAGACGTTGATTTTGCGCCATTTTATGACCTACCTTGCTACTGTTGTTAAATGAATCGCTATAATTGTTAAGTTAGTAACATGGTTGTTAAGTGAAACTGGCTTCCCCATTAACTTGCTTGTCAGAAAGTTGCAAAAGGTGATCACGTAACCCTGGGACACTGTGACAGTCATAAGTCACTTTTTCTTCAGATGGACACTAAATGAATTGTTGTAAGCTGAGGGATATCAGTAATGCAATTTTCTGGATGATGTGGCAGGTTTTTTTTTGGAATATAGTCCTGTTTCTGGTTGATTTTTTTTCCTTCTGCCTCCGAGTCAACGACTGTCAGGTGACTACCTGGATAAGTCCCTCTAGATTTTTTGGCAAGATTTTAGAAGTGGTTTGCCATTGCCTCTTTCCTAAGACAGAGAGAGAGAAACAGCTGGCCCAGCTGTTTTTTGCCTAAGGTGGGACTAGAACCCATGGTCCCTGGGTGTGTCTACTCTGATGCCTTAACCATTATTCAAAATTCACTCTTCCTGTTGATTAGCACAGGAGAAATCAGTGTCCGGATCTCAAATACTGCAATTTGATGGACAATCTCCCTCTGGCCAAGCAATTGCATTTCATATGTTTGGCAAATTGAGTCATATTTATGGCTATTTGAAGTGCCCTCTGCTCCTGTGATCATGTTTTACAATGGTTTTGCCAAAAATCAGCACTTCCAGTTTTTGGTAAAACCGTGCCCATAGTGAATAACCGATTTGCTTAAAAACTAAGGATTTGCTTAACAACTACCACCAAAAAAAGGTCATAAAATCAGATAGACCATGTGATCAACTCACTTTGCAATGGTCACAAGTTATGACCCTGATGGGCCTCTGTTGTAACTCAATATAATGAAAAAAAGTTTTTATTTAAAAATGATATATCCTGCCTTTATATAAATAACTTAAGAAAGTGCCTAATATTTTTACCTTCTATTCCCCACCACCACAAATCCCTGACATGCTTTAGGTGAGAGAAAGTGTTGGGCTCAAAGTCACCTCTCTGGCTTTCTTAGGGCTTTCATGCCTAAGAATACAATCTCCTGGTTTCTAGGCCAGCACTACTAGATGAATAAATGAAAAAAATATATAATAAAATACTGCATGAACCTTCTTAGGAACTTTAGGATGCATTGCCACCACAGAAACATTCATTTTACCTGCCGTCATGCTAATTTTTAATAGCTGGAGAAATCAAAAGTCAAAAAACACACTTTGATTTATGCTAGAAAGAAATTAATAACCAATGAAAGTCTTCCAAAATCTGTCCACATACAGTCTTTCTTTCGCTAGGAATTGCTACAAAGGAAATACATATGTGTTTACAGTGTTAGTGTGATTTATCATTGTAATGTATCATACAGATACCCATCATGTGTCTCATTAAAGGGAGAAGGAAAACTACATTGCATTTCAAATGCTACACATGCATATATTGTTTGCTTTTTTTCTTTCTTTGTGTTGGAGGAGAAAATTATGCATAATACGTCCTGAACATTGGTAAACCTAATTGCTTAAACATAAAACAAAAAAATCTGCATGGACTGCTTATTTTTTAAAAAACTATTTTGTTGTTTCATCTTTTCTTAAAAGGTGCTCCAGCACAGCCTCCATATGCATTTCCTACAGCTTATGGAGCACCAACCACTTATGGCCAACCTGTTCCCCACACTGTTTGGATGCCAGAACCACCTACTATTCCAAATTGCCCTCCTGGATTAGAATATTTAAGTCAGGTATCTTCTTCTCCTTCTACCTGATAAAGTATAATTTGAATTTCTTCAAATTGTGTGAAAACAGTTGTGCTTAACTTGGCAAAAAGTTTTAAATATGGAGACCAGGAGTCTTTTATTATAAAGGACAGTACTGTATTTTAGAAGGCTGCCCTTCAGATTTATTTATTTATTTTCAAAAAGTTTTATATTGCCCTTTTTTGGTCATTTAATGTTTACTCTACAAAAATTTCAACACTTAATTCATAATTTTTCACAGTCGTGTGGAAAATATGGAAACTGAACTGTGGGCTTAAGATTATTTTACATCTACCTTTTGATTTCAGATATTTTTATGAGGATATGAATTTTGGTAATTTTTTTCCTTGTTTTTGCTCTTTATTTTCCTTTGTAAAGTAAAGGTATAGATATAAACATTTTCAAAAATCCTTATACACCTCCTTTGTCAGATTAGTTCTTTATCAGGGCTGTCAAACTCACGGCCCATGGGCCGGATACCTGCTGGCCAAGCCCACACCCGGTTTAACAAAGGGGGGGAAAGTCCCGATATGTCACATGACACCACCGTGACGACGTGAGTTTGACACTCCTGTTCTTTATTCTTTTAAGGAAGTATGGTCACTGAAAGTAAAGGCCATTCATTCATTTAACATGATGATGATGTTTTATTAAATTTAAATGCTGCCCAATTCCTAGCAATTCTGAACAGTCCATAAATGGTTAAAGATTAAAACAAGAAAACAACATAACCAAAAAAGAGCAAAGATGGCAGAGATAACAAACCTGGATTGAAACAGAGAAAATGAAGAAAGTGGGGCTTCAATCATGCTCACCAAAATTTTGGGCGAAGATCCAGGTCTTCAGGGCCTTTCGAAACATAAGCAGAGTAGTGGGACATTTGACTCTCAAGCAGAACTTCCTTCTAGAATATCCTTCTAGAATAACGCAGCCCATATCCCAAGTTTTTAACTATGAGTTTTTTCAGCTCTGCATAAAGTTGCTTAAATTTGAATCTGAATAGTTTTCAATGCAAGACATGCACTCATTCACTAAATACCAGCCTATCTATATTTAGAATGAATTCTAGGATAAAAACATGTGCCAAAGCCTCATACAGGTAGAACAGGAGTGTTTCTGCATTTCATGGCACTACAGTTGGTAAAACATGTCCCATTCATCGAGGAAGATGACAAACCCTGACGTATAGGTTTAGAGCAGGGGTCTCTAACCTTGGCAACTTTAGACTTGTGGATTTCAACTCCCAGAATTCTTTGCTGGCTGAGGAATTCTGGGAGTTGAAGTCCAAAAATCTTAAAGTTGCTAAGGTTGGAGACCCTTGGTTTAGAAGAATGGCCATGAGACAGTGGAATCAAAGGACAACTTTATTTGATGGTGTAGATGCTGCCAGAAGATTGGAATGGTACAGAGGACTTCTATGTAAAGAAATCCCAGTTCTGTTTTTGTAGTTTGATTTGTGAAAGTTGTTGCTTCTACTGCCATCGATAATTTGAAACCAAACAAAACTGGTGTGCTTTTGATGTATTGGACCTGCCACTTCTTGTTTTCCCAATTGACAAATTATTTGTACTAGTGGGATATTTTAGAGTGATGGTCCAGTTTTCTGAAAGGCATCAGGGCTGACAGATGCTGAAATAAGATTCCTTTTTAATTCTGAAAATTGACCAAAAAGAAAATAACTTAGTTTAGTTTCCTTTTAAGGTACTTCCCTTAAATGATGAGGTTGATAACTTACAGACTAGTTGCAGAATGAATCTGTTGATTATAGCTCAGTTCTAATTTTTTTTAATCCACTCTTATAACAGATTGATCAGATATTAATCCATCAGCAAATTGAACTTCTGGAAAGTAGGTATTTTATACTGTTTGATATTAATGGCTTAGAAAAAAAAATTCAGATGAATATACTATTTCTTTTACTAGTCTTTATATGTGAGAACAGAATTATATTAATAGTGCTATATACCGTATTTTTCGTACCATAAGACGCACTTGACCATAAGGCACACCTAGGTTTAGAGGAGGAAAACAACAACAACAACAAAAATAGCAGGCAGAGCCTAAGAGGACCACAGATAGGTGTCCTCTCATGTGCCAGCTCTGCCTATTGACTCTTGCACTGCGGAAAAGAGACAAAAGAGGCGGGCAATGACAAAGACAGAAGAGGCGGGGTTCAGCACTGTAAAAGTGCCCAGCTGCTATTCACCAAAGGACCGGCACTGACGTACAGACATTTCCATCCACGTTTTGGGGCCAGGGGAAAGTGCGTCTTATGAGGCAAAAAATTCGGTATATTTTCTACATGTATTTTCTATTTAGTAATGTAATAAAAATAGATAGTTAAGCACAATATAATTCTTCATTTTGATTTGGATTATATTATTTGTTATAAGTGTTGCATTGTTGTGCTAGTTATTTATTTTGAGTACTTAATGGCAAAAAGTCTCCGATGACAGAAATATTATTTCTTGTAATGTTTTTTCTGAAAGAGATATAATTACGCTAAGGGAGATAGAACATGATTGGTTTCATCCTACAGAAACTCCTCAACTTACAACCACAATTGGGAACAGACTTTCCATTGCTAAGCAAAGCAGTTGTTAAATAAGCCATAACAGATTTTACAACCTTTTTGCCACAGTTGTTAAGAGATTCATGTAGTTTTTAAGTGAAACTATTTTTTCCCATTGGCTTTGATTGTTTAAGCCAGGTGGGAAGGTTGCAAATCATGATCACATGAACTGACATAATACATGCTGATTGACAGTTGCTCAAATTTTGATCACATGACCATGGGGATGCTACGATGGTTGTAAATGAGGAGACCAGTTGTAACTTCAGGCAGTTGCTAAACAAATGGTTGTAAGTTGAGGACTACCCATATTTGGTTTTTTTCAGATGTATTTAGCCAGATGGTATTCTGTGGGCTTCATACTCACTATCAAGAATTGAATTCATGGATATTTGCATTTTCAATGACTCCATAGACTGCAATAGTTTTAGAAGCTCTCCAAATCTTGATGTTTAGCATTCTGCAAAAATATATCTTAGAATGCTATATACAACTATTGTCTTCTTAAATTCTCAGACAAAAATATACATAGCACATTATCATGCCCAGTGGTGGGATTAGATAGCACATTATCATGGTTAGTTAGATAGCACATTATCATGCCCTGTGGTAGGATTCAGTCAGTTCACACTGGTTTGGGCAAACCAGTTATTAAATTGCCCACCCTCCCAGGCTACCAAAGTGGATCCTACATGCTGCGTTGCAGTGGAGAAACAGGCAACAGAGTGGCTGGCGTGAAGGAAGGAAAAGGCTTTCCTTCTTTCTTCTCCCTGCTCCTCCTCCTACCCTCATGCCAGTTGCTCTGTTTCCCGTTTCTCCATTGCAGTGCAGAACCCAGGATCCACTTTGATAGTGTGGGGGAGGGGGTAATTTAACAACCGGCTTGCCCAGGATCAGGTTGGCCATCATGGGAGGCTCACCCCGCATGCACGGCAGAGCTGGAGAACAGAGATGGGCCATGCAGAGATGGTCTGTAGGGGGCGTGCATAAGCGCACCAACGTGCCTACCGTCCCTGTCCTATTGTTTCTCTTATTCTTCTTTTATTTTTCTTATATGTACCCATTTCATGTATTCACAACTATGTATACACTTATACTTATTATCTTGTAAACAATTGGCAAATCAAATAAATAAAAATAAAATAAAATAAATGCCTTCCATGATGGCCAACTTGACCCTGGGTGAACCAGTTGTTAAATTATTTGAATCCAACCATTGGTCATGGCCCTATGTATGGGATTATATATAACCAAAGAGTTCCAATTCAGTCAAATTGATGGTCAGTGTAAATGAAAAGATCATCCACATCCATGGGGGAGGGGAGGAATCAAGAATTTCCCATCTCTAAAAAATGAAATGAAAAAGGAATAATTTCATATCATTCATATATTACATTCTGTATGGTCACTGGGAATTGTTTTACCTTTTTGCTCCTGGAACATAATGTAAACTAAAACAACCTTATTTCTATATTTCTGTCACTTGGGGCTTTAAAACGAATAGGTGAAGTTCCCTTTGAAGGAAAAAAAAAATATTCTCCCCGCACAGTGCAGTGTAGATTGGAAATAAGTTATTTTAGTTGCCTCAGCATTGACTTGGGGAAGGGAAACTCTAATCGTGTTCGCTGAGTCCAGGAAAAAGCTGAGAGTATTTGTTCCATTAGTTCCCTCTGGATCAAGAAAGGTGAGCTAGAAATTGAGTTTCTAATCTGGCCTGCCAGACATACATGGCTGATGGACATGTGTGTATTCTGTCCCAAACATCGTCTTATGGAGCTTCCTTGTTCTCTCCATGAGCTGCTCTCTCCTTGACCTGCTGGCTGTTTCTTAAAATGCTGGTGGAAACATTTGTGCATGTGGGGATCTTGTTTTATCAGACCTTACAATTATGTGAATATTCCTAACCAACTTTTAGTGAATGGAAATAAGAATTTCCTTCAAACCTTCCTTTTGAACATAGGGAAGCTATGCAAAATTTTTGCCTGGCCCACAAAGCACTCCATGAACTAAATGTGATTTTTATTAAAGGTTAAATAGAATGAAATTATCTATAGTTGATATGATTTGTCTCCGATCATGTATTTCATATATTTTATCACATCAAAAATTAGAAATTAAAAGTCCAATTATTTTGGGGGAAGTTGGAGGATGGAAGGTCACCCAAGGCTTTGGGAACACATGCAAATCTGTTACTTTAAATTGTGCGTCTCTAGTGAAGGGATTGGAAGTACTTGGGGACATTGGATTAGGAGCTAAAACACTCTAGTATCATCCAGAAAATCATATTAAATACAATTGCAGGGTATCTTTTCTCTTTATGTTTCTCCTTTTTCACTGTCTCATAGCTTTAAGTAGAACTTTGCAGATTATTTTTTTTGACATACGTTAGCGTTCTTGAAGAGAGGAATAGCTTAACCGTGAAAAATGTGAATGACCAAACAGCTTTATGTATGTATGTTTCTTCGTTTCAGTTATTACTGGCTTTGAGACTGCCAACAAATATGAAATTAAAAATGCTATGGGGCAAAGGGTGTATTTTGCAGCCGAGGAAAATGACTGTTGCACTTTGAACTGCTGTGGACCATCACGACCATTTACGATGAAAGTCATGGACAATATGGGCCGGGAAGTCATAAATCTCACGCGACCTCTGAGATGCTCCAGTTGCTGCTGTCCTTGCTGTTTACAGGAGGTGAATCATTTGATGTCCCATGACTCTTTTGGATAATTTAAAGCCAATTTAAGATTCTCAAAATAATGGATATTGATTTGGGATACAGCCAATAAGATATGTTCTTTCAGTTCTTACACTGGCTTTCTATTCACTTTCAATTTCCCTTCAAAAGCCAGCATTTCCTTTATGTTTCTTTATTCTTATTTATGTTGCCTCATTGCCTCTGACTTCTCAATTGTCAAATTCCAAATATCTCGATCTATCTTTTGGGTCCTTTTTCTATCAAAGAATTTCTTTTCAGCACCTTTTGATGCCATATGAAAGTTTCCTTCCCCTCTTCAATGGAACAATCTTGGACTTCAATATTCTTTCACAGTGGTAATTTGGCAAAAGGAAAATTCAAGTGGAGGGACATCGGCGTGTGAATGTAGAGTCTTGTGATGTCTCTAAGATTAAGTTCTTACCTAAGCAACAATTACATATTTTTGTACCTTTGAGTCCAGTTTCATTGTGTTACCTTTTCTCTCCTTTGCATTGCCCTTGAAGGCAAATACATTTCCCTTTGTAATAGGTAAATCGAACTGTGAGAACAAGCAAACAAATACAAAATTCATAATAAACAAATTTAATTCTTTGTAAATGGCATGAAAAATAGATCATTTAATTAATATTTCTTGGTTAACCAAGACTTTCACAATGTACATATGCCTTCTCCTCTTAATTCAAGATTTTGGAAGAAAGTTTATTTATTTTCCCTCGTTTATTATTTATAAATAACTCAAGGCAGTGAACATACCTAACATTCCTTCCTGCTCCTATTTCCTCCACAATAACCTTTGGGAATTGGACTGAGAGAGAGAGTGACTGACCCAAAGTCAACCAACCTCTTTCATTCCTAAGGCAGGTCTTGGTCATGGTCTTCTGGTTCTAAGGTCAGCATCTTAACCAAATTGGTTCCTCAAGCAATTGTAGCTAATACTACTTAGAGGTAGAAAAACTCAAAAGAAATCCAAGATTGGAAGGCATAACTTTACATTATCTTATCCAATCTGCATGGCTACAGACTTCAGACATTCCATATAAGACCTTAGTCTAACAGGCATGCCTTAAATACCATTGATGATGAGACTTAATTGGCTGTCTATTATTTCTATCTGGATACTCCCCACAGTGCTGTTATTTCTGCTTCTTAGTTGAATATCCTAGATTCTTAAAATTTTCTTTTGATGTTCATAAATCAGGTTGCTGGATTGAGTTGAGACCAGTATATGACAAGAATTGATTGTCACTTGGTGCATTGAGTTTAAGGTGAACAGAAATAGCAATACAGGAGAATTTACAGCATGATCAGTGAATGTAGCCCCATTTTTATACGCTTTAAAGTTTCATGTAGTCCAGTTTGTTCAGTGCTTTGGACTTGTCTGACTTCATGTACCTTGTAAAGCAGTGTATTAACTGTTGGCTGTTTCATTTTCCAGGCTGAGACACACTTGACCTTTGAATTGGATACTAGGTGTGTACTCTAAACCATAGGTAGATATAGGACAAAAACTAAATTTAAATGTAGTATTAAACTGGATTCATTAAAAAGGAAGGTAGTCCTTACATATTAGACATTTTTGTAGTCTCATATAGTATTTTAAAAACTTGATAGAATCTTCTGAAGGGATCTGGGGTCTGCCTCCAAGACCATATATCATTCTAGGATTTCAGGCAAGAATTATGACCGAGTGTGTTGAACAAGAACAAACTTTTTGTTATAAATATATTCTTTTCAATGAATTTTGTGTAGATTTAACTGTTTATCTCTTTTTTCTATTTTTTAAAGATTGAAGTTCATGCTCCCCTAGGCACTCCAGTTGGATATGTTAAACAGACCTGGGATCCTTGTTTGCCAAAATTTGTAATCCAGAATGAAGCACGGGAAGATGTACTCAAAATTGTTGGGCCCTGTGTAGTCTGCAGCTGTTGTTCAGATATTGATTTTGAGGTGAATTAATACTAGAAGATCATATTCTACTTTTTAAGAGATTAATCATGTTGTGTCTGATATAGGAAACCAGCCTTCCCATTTTATGAGACCTAGGATAAATCTTATAGTTCTTCTATATGGAACTAGCTCGATACCCGTGCTTCGCTACGAAACTATGTGGTCGGGCTTAGATTTTGGGGAGGAAAATAAGGCAAAAAAATTCTGCTTCTGCCTACCAGCATTAATCAGTATTCAACTGGCTAGCGTCCTGTAAGTGTGTGAGACAGTTGAGGGCTGTTTGGAAACTGAAACAGTATTTGCTATGTGAGCAAGAAGGAGACAGCAAGGAGCCTGGGCATGGCTTAGCTCACCTGTTCTGTACTAAACCTGTTTGCTTCTGTGAAAGTAAACTGAAACTCCTCTGTTTGTGTTTTTCATTTGGAAGAGATTTCTTTTCAGGTGGGGAGGGGGAGTAGAACTCCTTAGCATCAGAGTCAAAAGTGGTATTCAGCAGCTTCTGACCAGTTCTGGAGAACCGGTAGCAGAAATTTTGAGTAGTTCGGAGAACTGGCCAATACCACCTCTGACTGGAGATTTTACAGTATCCTTCCCCTGCCATGCCCAGCAAGCCACGCCCACAGAACTGGTAGTAAAAAACTTTGAATCCCACCACTGATCAGAGTGTATTAATAATAATATACAAAATACTAATGCTCTGATGGTCATTTCAAAAAATCCTTTCTTACCGAGAACCTAGAAGCCAAGAGGAACATACGTGCCAAATTTCAGGTTTGTAGGCTTTACACTTCTGCAGATTTTGTGATGATGCGAGAGTGGTATTTTGCTTTTTTATATATGTAGATTATTACTAGTTTAAGGGAAATTTCCAGCGCAAGAAAAAAAAATCACAGATAGAATGAGTTATAGTCAGAAAGTATCTTCTGTTTGATAAAAATGGAATGAAGAACAAGGAATATTTTTAAAGTTTTCTGAATGTTAGATTAACTTGTTTTAGAATATCTTATTAGTACTGTTTTAATAATATTGTAAATATTTCCTATGACTATTGAATATTGATTTGATTTCCTAAGATATTTTTGTTTTCATTTTTATTTTATTATATTATTTTTCTTCATAAGAAATAGTTATATCGGCTTCAAGATACTTGAATTTTCTACATTATAATTTTTTTCTGTATTTTCTTCTGAACTAGGTATTATCTTTAGATGGGAACAACGTTGGAAAAATTTCCAAGCAGTGGACTGGTTTTGTGAGGGAAGCTTTTACAGATGCTGACAACTTTGGAATCCAGTTTCCAATGGATCTTGATGTAAAAATAAAAGCTGTGATGCTTGGAGCTTGCTTCCTTATAGTAAGTATAATATTCTCAGATACTGTATTATTCACTAATTGTATAATTCAATTATAGAGTTTTTAGTGTAATACATCAGTGGAGTTCCTAATGGAATCTACTATAGCTTGAAATGAGTTTCTTTTTTGAACCATCAGGAAAATTGCTAAATTCTTTTGTCTACCAGAGAAGATTATCTAATTACCTCAAGTATTAAATTTGCTAGCCAGTTCTGGAAAGAAACTTCCAAATTTCCAAAGGACACTGGATTAGATACAATTCTTAAGGCTATGGAATGGACTGCCAAAAGAGTTGCAGTTTTAAGCGTGGAAGCAGCACGTTTTATGTAGTCTTCTCTACACTTTCCAAACACAACATCCTTTAGATTAGTGATATTGGAATCCGTAGCCCCAATAATTCCTCAGGTTTGGGGAAGTTGTAGCGCAGTATGTCAATTTCAATGAATCTCACCATAAGGATTTTCTCATTAAAAGAAACCTATTGACTAAAATAGAAGAACGTCTGAATTTTAGCAAGCAATTTACTTAATTATTCCATTTGTTTTTCTTCTCAATAGGATTTCATGTTTTTTGAACACACAGGACAAAATCGGCAACAACGTGCTGGGGTCTGGTAACAGAGTACAATCTTCATTGTAGGAATTTCCAGTGAAGTAGTTTCACCGTTTTTATTTTCAGTGGATGTCTTTTATGAGACATTTTCAATAAACACTCTTTTTCTTTTGGCATTATGCTATGGCTTTTACATCAGTAGGATTTCAAATTACTCCTAAATTATGAAGACTATTTTAGAATAAATAGTTACGTATAGTGACATTGAAGTGATTGTACATATTTATATTAAAAGATACACACACACACACACACATCTTCAACATTCTTTCAAATAGTGTTAATGTGAAACTTTGTACTGTAACTTGAAGTAATAATCAAATTTATATTTTGTACATAATGAATATATAAAGTGAACTTTTAAAATAAAGTTTTTGTGCTTTGAGTATATCTTAAGATAGTTCATGTTTTCCATTACAATACACATTGAATTTGATAGTGTCTAAGACTGAATAGATATGTTTTACCTATGTGTGCAGAAATAAAAATCATGTTCCATGAAGAATATCATTTTTACAACTGATTTTGTTTACATTTTTATAACTATTTGCAAACAGTGTTGGAGTATGTCTATAGTATGTATTGTAATAATATGAATTTACTTTACTTTTTGAGTGTTCTCTTCATAATTTTTTAAATTTCCTACCCTGATTCTTATAGGATTATGATACCTTCTAACATTTAAAAAAAATAGACTGAATATGTACTTTCTTCATCTGATACCAAGAAAGGGTAAATATGAACATATTTGAGTACTGGATACTATTCATGTAATTTTCAAATTCAGACTACTTAGACCTAGATCACTCTGTTTCTTAAAGTATACCTCAAGTTACCTTGGAAAATATTTTATTTTTGTTCATATCTGATAGATTTTATATTGCTGTTTTTACATGATTCAATAAATATTCTATGACTGTATCTGTCAGGTTTCCAAGTAATGAAATCCATGTTAAAAGAAAAATAACAAAGTCCATCTTCAAAAAGATTTCCAAATTGCCAAAGTCCATGGTAATTCCAGATCTGACCCAACCTGGAATTATCTCACAATATTAGAAGTTAGAAATACCCCCCCCCCCAAAAAAAGTCACATTATCCAATAGAAGTAATACAACGTTACTTGATGTCGTAAATCTCCACCTCCAGGGCCCCAAACCCAGATAGTTCATTTCCCACGGGAAAGAAGATACCCTAGCCATAACACTCTCTTTATCTCCACTGCTCCCACCTTAGGAATGTGTCAAGCCCCCATGTCTACCACAGGGAAAATAAGCAAAAGAATATATACTAAGGCAAACTAAAATGGCTCCGCTTATGACAATTTTGGGCTTGACAGGCTGCCCTCCCTCATTGGAAAAACGATATAAAACACAAAGATTGAAATTAGGTTAAACACAATCATACAATGCACATTTTTAACCTCCTCTGCTACCCACAGAATTCAGTTTTGGCTTGTGCGGATATTTTTCATGGAATCTCCTAACCAAACTATCAGCATTTACTTTCCAGCTATGAACCCAAGTCACTTGTGAAATTCGATAGCCTTTCCAATAAATTATTTATAGTAGATTTACCTCACAGTGGGGGGCATGCAGTAATTTGGACTGTAGTGGACTTATTCTCCAAACAAGTTCATTTTATTCCGTGTAAAGGTCTACCATCAGCCAGAAAATTATCCAAAATGTTTGTGAATCATATATATAGACTACATGGAATGCCTCGCAGAATCATTTCAATAGAGGGGTTCAATTTACTGCAAAATTCTGGAGAGAATTCATCCAAGCAATTGGATCCTCTCAAGATCTGAGTTCAGCTTTCCACGCCCAGACCAATGGATTGGCTGAGAAGCCAAACCAAATGATTGGACAATATTTGAGATGTTATGTAAATTATCAACAAACCAACTGGGCTGATTTGCTGCCATTTGCAGAAGTTGCTTATAATAATGCTGTATATAGTAGTACTGGGTTAACACCTTTCCAAATCAATACTGGATGGAGTTCATTCCCATGCCTGAATTGCCAAAGGATCCCCCACATCCATGTCAGTAATTGAGTGGATGGACGCAATTAAAGACTCTTGGGAGAACAGAAAAAAGGCTTTGAATAAGGTAGCACAGATCCCAAAAATACAAGCTGACAAACACCGTTCCCAGCAGCCACAATTTAAAGCGGGGGATAAAGTTTTTTGTCAACTAAATATTTAAAGCTATATTTATCTTCTAGAAAATTAACTCCAAGATTTATAGGGCCTTTTCAGATAAATAAAGTAATAAACCCAGTAACTCTGAAACTTAATCTCCCTAGGTTGTTGGGGAAGATACATCTGGTGTTTCACAGTAGTTTATTAAAGCCGGTTGTTACTTCTTCCTTAAGGCTTGCAGAACAGGCATCCCTGAAGCCTTTGTTCATTGCAGGCCATGAACGTTATGAAGTTAAGAAAATTTTGGATTCTAGGATTTTCAGGGGGAAGTTACAATATTTAATTTATTGGAAAGGCTATTCATTTCACAAGCGACTTGGGTTAATAATTGGAAAGTAAATGCTGATAGATTGGTGGGGAGATTCCATGAAAAATATCCACACAAGCCAAAACGAATTTTGTGAGTGGCAGAGGAGGTTAAAAATGTGCATTGTATGATTGTATTTAACCTAATTTCAATCTTTGTGTTTTATGTCATTGCAGGGTTTCTTTTCCAATGAGGGAGGGCAGCCTGTCAAGCCCGAAATTGTCATAAGTGTAGCCATTTTAGTTTGCCTTAGTATATATTATTTTTCTTATTTTCCCTTTGGTAGTCATGGGGGGGGGGAAGTTACTGGCTTGATAAATTCCTAAGTTGGGAGGCGTGGAGATAAAGAGTGTTATGGCTAGGGTATCTTCTTTCCCGGTCTGCATCTTGCACGATGGGTACTCCTGCTGCCAGAGTTCCCTCCCCTGTTGTTTGTTGGGGGGTTGGGGACCTTCATGGCTTGTCACAAATTTGCTTTTTTCAGGAGGTTTTCTAGGTGCCTTTTTTCCATTTAGGGGGAGTGGGTGCTCTCCTTTGAGGTACTGGGGTGGTGTTAAGCATTCTGATGCTCGATGCCCTTGCTGGCCACAACGAAAACATTTCATGGAGGTTGGGGAGGCTGCTGTTTGACGTCCTTCTCCTTGGTGTGGAAATGCGCATCGTGTGAATTGCCTTTTTGTTGTTTCTCAGTATTGCTCTTCCTGTGCTGTCTGAGGGCGTTGTCCATTTTTATGGCTATCCTGTACCAGTCATAGATTCTGTCTTCAGGCAAACCATGGCACAGGCAGATTTTTAACAACTCATCTAGGCTTTTTTGGAAATAGTGCACAAGTAATCTTTGAGACCAATGTCTGATATTAGTGGTCAGGCGTGTGAACACAAGCATTAAATCTTTGGCGGGTCTGTCCTTCGGCCTGATGCTTTTTATTTCAGCCTCTGCTTCTTGTGCTCAGGAAGAATCCTCAAAATGTGAACGGAGCTCTCTTAAGAAGTCATCCACATTATTTAGTTCAGGGGCTTCTTCATCATTTAGCTGGGTGAACCATTCAGATGCCTCTTCCTCCAAATTATCTCCAAGGAATTGGACTAGTTCTACCTCATTGTGGAACTCATTTCCATGTCTCTCGATGTAAGACCATGCTCTATTCATGAAAAAAGCATGTTTTCTAGCAGTCCCATCAAACATGGTTTTAAAAAGTGTTGGGGCATTCGCCTGCAGAGCTGGTTGCAGGAGGTGGAGGTGGGGGGGAGGCGGGGCTGCAGCCTGAGCTGGCCTCCTTTGAGTTTCTTCCTGAACCCATCCTCTGCCTGGGGGGATTTGGTTTGCTGGAGGTAAATGAAGTGGGGGAGGGATGGATTCCTCGATGGATTCTTTGTGGGCTCACCCCCTACTCACCCCTCCGCATTCCACTTTCAAGGCAAACAATATGTTGATGGAAGGTCTCCTGCAGAGGTAGATTGCCCTCTTCTGGGAGGAGAATATTTTCCCAACAGCTGCGTTAAGCCAAAAGTTGACGGGCTGGAAGCTCTGGCATCACGATCTCTCTGGGGGGGATTTGCCTCCTTTGCCGCCCCTGCCCTCACGTCCAATCACAAGCTGTTCCAGCTGGTCGAGTAAATCCTCAACAGTTTGGCTGCACACTGCAGCTCTCCACCCTAAGATTGTGGCTTGAGACTCCCTGGCTGCTGTTAACGGCCGATCAATTAGTGGGTCAGGAAGGGTTGTTTGGCTAAGGAGGTCTTTTTCCATTCGCTGGATACTTGTACTTCCAGACCACTCAGTCAGAGATTTCAGCCGGGCCCCCAGCTGACAGGCAATGTCCTCCATGACCGCTGTTACTCTGATGGTTTCCTGGGGAACTCTTTGGGAGGCTTGCTGCTCAGCCGACAACACAAGGCCCCCCACAGAGTTTGTACTCACGTTCCGGTGTCCCCAGGTTTCATCCTTCTGCCATCTTCCCTGAGTCTTTGCTGTTACCCAAAATGCCAGGTAAGCAGCCAGGTCTCAGGACCATGAATAAAAACCGCTCTCCAAGATTATGGTTTTTATGAGATCGGAATAATGTCAGGTTTCCAAGTAATGAAATCCATGTTAAAAGAAAAATAACAAAGTCCATCTTCAAAAAGATTTATTTAGGAAAACATCAAATTGGCAAAGTCCATGGTAATTCCAGATCTGACCCAACCTGGAATTACTCCACAAGAAACACCCCCAAAAGTCACATTCTCCAATAGAAGTAATACAACATTGCTTGATGTCATAAATCTTCACCTCCAAGCCCCCAAGCCCGGACAGCTCATTTCCCACGGGAAAGAAGATACCCTAGCCATAACATTCTCTTTATCTCCACTCCTCCCACCTTAGGAATGTGTCAAGCCTGCAACTTTTTCCCCTATGACTACCACAGAGAAAATAAGAAAAATAATATATGCTAAGACAAACCAAAATGGCTACACTTATGACAATTTTGGGCTTGACAGTATCCATGTTAATTTTAATATAGTAAATATTGAAGAGTTTAACCCATACTTACAGTAACAGTATAACAGAGTTGGAAGGGATCATGGAGGTCTACTAGTCTTACCTCCTCCTCAAGCAGGAGACCCTATACCATTCTAGACAAATGGCTGTCCAATCTCTTCTTTAATACCTCTAGTGATGGAGTACCCACAACTCACAGAGGCAAGCTGTTCCACTGATTGTTATCAGTGTCAGGAAGTTTGTCATTAGTTCAAGGTTGCTTTTCTCTTTGATAAGTTTCCAACTGTTACTTCTTGTCTGGCCCTCAGAGCTTTGGAGAATAGGTTAACCCTCTCCTTGCTGTAGCAGCTCCTTAAATATTGGAAGACTGCTATCAAGTCACTCCTAGTTCTTGTTAGTAGACATACAGTATTCAGTTCCTGCAAGAATTCATTCTATGTTTTATCCTCCTCTCCCATAATCATGTCTTCACTCTTTCTAAAGTCTCAACACCCTTTTTTGTATCATGGTCATGCAAAACTAATCATGGTGTTCCAACTGAATTTTACAAGTGCAGTAAAATCTCTTTTGTGGGTTCTCCATAATTTTCAAACATGGGAGATCAAAAAGTTTACAAAACACTCGTCCTGATTAGATCCCTATATCAACCTGCAAAGGAGGGACTAATAAACAACAAAATGTGAAGAAGACAGAAATATTTCTGCCTTTTCCATGTAGTATTGTTACTACAGCAAGTCAACCACTTATAACCACTTGTTTTAGGGCTGCTGGGAGTTACGAGGGATTTGAAATGGGTGGTTGTGGCCCACCGGCAGAGCTGGTGGCAGACTCGGAGAGTGAGGAGGTTGGGGAGGAACATGGGCCAGTCCTGGAGTCTGGGGAAGGCTGACAAGTGTTCTGCATCAGAGGCAGAGATGGGGCCAGGGCCATCTGACAGTTATCAGCTGCCTTCAGAGTCAGAGATAAGTGGAGCAGAAGAACAGCTGGAGCCTGTTCCACTGTGTGCATGTGCAGAGCTGCCAGGAGAAGGGAACAGTTAAGGAACAAGGGTCAACTTGGGAGTAAAGGCACAAGTGGATGGTGAATGGCCTTTCTCATACAGAATAAAGAGGAGCGAAAGGGGAATGGTGTTTGCAGGAGACAATTAGTTCAATTCATTGTGGTGAAGATCTGTTTCTGACTCTGCAGAGTGGTGTTTGGAAGATATCAGCCTGGCAACTTTACTAGCCTAACAAAGGTCTGTAGTTGTGCAATCACTTGAAAGACTGTTTGCCAGGACTTTGCTGGAGAGGAAATCACTTTAACCTAAATAAAAGGGGTTTTGTTGGGACGAGGAGTCAGCTTTGTGATTTTGGGAAGCCTAGGTCAGAACAGGGCCCATAAACACTTCTGACCATCGTAAAATGTTTGGGTGCTTGGCAATCAACTCATGCTTATGACCAATTGCAGTATCTCATGGTCAAATGACTGATACTTTCGTCAGTGTCCAGCAAATAAACACCCACTTGGAATAATAGGTCCACTTCACAACTGCATGATTTACCTAACAACTCTGGTGACTTGCCTGACAACTGCCACAGAAAATACCAGAAAATCAGGCCTGGCCTCAACTTACAGCCACAATGACCTAGGAGCAGAATTTCAGTCCCAATTGTGTAAGACAGGAACAGGGATGACATCAGCTGCATGATATGACAACCTGTTTCCCAATTTTGAAATACTAGACACCTGGATTGATAGTTTGGTTACCTGTATCTGCATTCATGCTAATGACATGAACATACTAACAGGATTCACTTGAAGTTGGTAAGTTTCTGGTTTCAAGAACGATTTTAGCAAAAGATGAATTATTCCTTAATATGATCTTAAAGACCATCAATATAAATAATGCCTACCATATGAAATATGGAGTATTGAAGTTCTAGTCATTCTAGTAAATGAAAGTAGAATGTTAGGGATAACATTGGTTACCTAACTTAGTCTGGGTAAAATAATATATAAACTATGTTAGTTTAAGTGTATGTATCACTTTAAACTGTAAACCAAGTTTTTGGGTGCGGTTGTAAAATCACCATAAGAGGGAGCAAGAGAGTTCACTGTTTCCTCGGCTTTTACTGGAATGCTGACAATGAAGGATTGATGGTGATAAACTGCTTGTTTGCTGAAAGAAGAAAAGGGGTTTGATTTTTCTTCATATCTCTGACTGCAAAAGAGATATATCACAGGACTGATTGATTGTAAGTTTACTGACCTCTTTTTCGACACTGGACTTTGCAAACTTAATAACCCCCGGACTGACTGAACTTAGTGTATGACATATGGACTGTTTTGACTATGCTATAACTCTTGCTGGAATAAAAACTATTTAACTTGCACAGTGTATCTGTCTTACTGAGTGTAAGCTACTACAACGTTTTGTCTCACATATCTGCCTGCCTGCTAGACTGCCGTTGCACGTTCTGCTAGGGTGTATATCCCTAACACTGGTTATGGGCCCAGGTGCACAGTCAGACTAACCAGGATATAACAGGCTTGTGAGTGAGAGTTTGTGTAGCAACACAATACTGTAAACAGACAGCTGTGTTTTATTAATTATAGTTTAATATCCAGATAAAGATGGCAGAAGTCAATTTACAAAGTTTGTCTCTAATATCCAAACTGGATGGAACAAACTATGTTTCATGGTCTATGAAATGCAGCCTACTTCTACAAAGAGAAGGTTTGTGGAATATGATGCAAAACCCACCAGAAGTAGATGCATGGGATCCGGAGGATGAGGATGATGCCCAAAAGATAAAAGAATATCAATGGAAGAATGAGCAAGCTCTCTGTATAATAGGACTGACACTCTCTGACCAGCAGCTTGTACATATTCGTGGAGAGGAAACAGCTGCGAAATGTTGGGAGAATTTAAAGAAGATTTATGTTCGAGACGGTGTAGGAGCACATATAAATCTTACACGGAAACTGTTCAGAACACATCTTCAAAAGAATGGAGACATGCTGAATCATATAAACTCAATGAAGAGAATTTTTCAAGAACTGCATGAAAAAGAACTTATCTTCACTGAACTACACCAAGTTTATATCATTTTGTCTTCTTTGGATGAGAGTTATGATGACTACGTAACTTCACTTGAAGTGCTGCCAAAAGATAACCTTACATTAACTGACATTACTGGCAGATTAATTGAAGAAGCCAGGAGAAGGTTTGAAAGGGATCAACTCAGAAGGGAACAACCACAATGTGAAGAAGAGAAAATATCATCATCAGTGTATACAATTAGAAAATGTTTTAATTGTGGAGGAAAAGGATATTTGGCTAGATTCTGCAAGAAAGCAAAAAAGCCAAAAAGCCAGCCAGAATGCTAAAATGCATCAAAGGGATAAGAAATGCTTAGAGTTAGCCATGTATAGCAACGAAACTGTGTATAGTAATTTATGGGTGGTAGATAGTGGAGCATCACACTGCATAACGAAAGATAAGAAAAGATTTGTTAAGATGTCCACGAGTTCACAGCAGATATCGTTAGCTAATGAATGGAAACTTAAAGCTAAAGGTGAAGGTATAGCATATTGTTCTTGCATAAAAGAAAATGTAAAAATGTTATATGTACCACAACTTAAGTTTAATTTGCTTTCGGTTAGAGTCAAGCCAGATTCACTTAACAACCATGTTACTAACTTAACTACAGTGATTTACTTAACAATTGTGGCAAAAAAGGTTGTACAATGGGGCAAGGCTCACTTAACAACTGCCTTGCTCAGCCACAGAAATCTTGGATTCAATTGTGGTCCTACATCAAGGACTACCTACAAAAACAAGGGTAGGTTTGACAGTATGAGAGCTTAGGAGGTCTCTTCCACTTTAATGGATTAAAAATAGATGTCTAAAAGAGATGTTATCTAGAAAGGGGACACTAAGTTTTTGGACCTCAGGGACCACCAAACTCATACTTTTAAATCCCAAGGACCACTAATACAATTTTTTTTTAAAAAAATAACATATTTAATATATTTTTTTATTTTTTTATGTTAAATATAGATTTAGTATTAAAGAATTAATTTTTATATATATATAATTTATAAATATGCTTATTTAATTATAACAAAATTGTAAATGCTTAAACATAACTGGAGCAGAGTGAAGGGAAAGGAGGGGAATTCTCTCATCATTTGGGGGGAAAGGGAGAGGATTTAAGAAGCCACATGGTGCCTGGAGGCTGGGAAGATCTGGACGGGGAGGAACCAGCTCCCCCTCAAATGGAAGAAAAGCAGAGCTCTCCCCAATCTGGTTTCCTATCTTTTCATATCTCCCCCAAATCAGAGGAAACCTCTCCCTCCTTTGCCAGGTGTGGCTGCCTGGAGTGGGGGAGGGAAGGAGGCCTGGGCAGGAAGTGCCAAGGAATAACCAGGCAACACCCCCTCCTTCGGCCTCCACACAAAAAGAGGACTCCCTGAGGCTATGTTCCAGGTTTCTCCCACCACTTCCAAGCAGAGAAGGGTCCCTCCCTGTGTGGAGGCCAAAAGAGGGCGATGTCAAGCCCAGCCTGCACAAATAAGCTGGTTATTAGGAGCTCGTCTTCCTCGGCACTCTTTTGGTCTGGGCATTTGGTCTTCTCCCCCCCCCCCACCATGCCAAAGGAAAGCCAGCCAGTCTTCTCATTCCCTCCTATCATTCCCCCAGCTCCCTTCCCCCCCACTCAATCCTATTTCGGGACAGAGGAGAGCATGCTGGAAACGTATGTTGGCATTTCCAACACGCATTTCTCTGGCACTCGCCCGCAATTCTTCGCATTCCTTCAGGCCTGGCTTGCTGAGGGGGAAGAGCAGCCATGATGTCTCTGCTGCCCCCCCATGGCCCCAGCCATCGCTGCACAGGAAAGGAAAGTGAGCAGAAACATAGCTCTCGCTGGGGTGAAAGAACTGAGATCAGGAAGGCAACAGAAAGTGGTGCTTTTCAAAGGCGGCCTTTATGCTCAGCCAAACGGGAGATAGCCAGTGGGTGGGTCATGTGGGCAGCACAGCCACGTTTTGCATGCAGCCTGGATTAATTGCTTTGGGGGCTGCTTTGGGGGGGCATTTCTCTGCGGCCCACCAAAATTTTCTCATGGACCACCAGTGGGGCGCGGCCCACCGGTGGTCAATCACTGATCTAGAAAGGTGTCAACTGAGAATAGAGATTTTCCCACCCTGTTTTTAGTATTAATACTTTTATTAGAGCCAACTGCATTTTTAAATTAAGAAACATAATAAAGCCCCTGTCTGGTCATTGCATTTGGATTTACTTCTTAATATCTATACTTTTTTGTTGCTGCTTTTTAAATCTACAACATTGCTTTAACTGTGGTCATTGGTGATACATAGAATTTGCATTTAGCCTGTGGGGAAAAACTCAGGAACCTTTGGACTAGTTTTATACTGCTGCTAGAGGCATGTTGAAATAATAGGTTATTTTGGCTTTCAATCAATTAAACAGTGTATTTTAAAATATAGCCAACTCCACTTTGTGTATAGTTCCAACAGACCACTCATATTAGATTGTTTAAGATGAGTTCATCAAAACCTTCCAAAGAAGAATATAGAATTAATCAGCACTGAATCTTAGAATATCGCAGGCTAACTCTGTCCACAGCCAGGAATTTAATCCTAACTGGCTCAAGGTTGACTAAGACTTCCATTCTTCTGAGGTCAGTAAAACAAAGACTCAGTTAGTTGGGGACAAAATGCCAATTCTGTAAATTAGACATGGCTGAAAAGCACTATGAAGTGATATATAAGTCTAAGTGCTATTGCTACTGTTATCTTATGCCATCGCCTTTTCTCACAACATTGGTCTTTTATTGCTGATATTCCACTATGAAACAACCCCAGAGATTAAGCTTATCTGGATGATGATTAAAATTCAATTTTAGTGACTATAAGAGCTGATGTCTAGAAATTTGTAATTCACAATAAAACCTTTATCTTCCCTCAAATTTATATAAAGAAATTAGGAATACAGTGTCTTCTACCTAGGGAAAAACCTGCCAGGGGAAAATGATCATTCCCACTGATCCAAAAGCCCAGTGACACCTTGAGCTCAGCTCCCTTGGTGAAAGTCTCATGATTAATGCCCCCATTAATTTCACTTGGGAAAGATTTGAAAAATTATAGGAAAAGAGCATGACACTTCATACAAATTAATGCTGGATTATCAATTGCATACCCTCTCACCAAGGAATACTACTAAATATCTTTTTCAAAAATAAGCTTATGTGACAAGTAAATGAATGAAAAAATACCACTTAAGACTTACATTAGATATTTAGTTTGGCTTCAAAGACTTTCCCATGGAGAGCAAGTTACAGGACACCAATGAGTAATTATCCAAGCATGAGTTAACATTCTACTAAGTTATGATTTAGATTTTTCTTTGTCTGTAAGAATTTGGCCACTGACTTTCCAAAATCAGTATGCAAATCCAGACAATGTGTGTGGATTTATAAAATTGGAAAATCATAACACAGCATGATCTACTATTATGGAGGATAGAAATTAGTAGAATATACACATGATGAAAATGTAGTGCTCTTTATCATGTAGAAAATTGACATGTTTATAGTTCATGGTATTTGAACAAAAAATGAAGAATAGCTCTGTGCATTCCTGAAAATGACTTTGAGGAAGTGAGTTGGAACTTACACAAACACAGAATTAAAGCAGCTGCATGTTCTTTTCAGAAGTTTTAAAAAGTAGCTGCTTTAAGGAGTGGCAGTGCAATGTTGTATTTGTGCAAGTTCAGAAGTACTTTGTCCCAATGTTTTTTTTTTTTAAGAAAATTCAGCACTGCTAAATAAGGCAAAAAGCCATCTGAGTAGAATCAGCCTTCATTACAAAAGGTCTTGCCAAATATAACATTTGATTTTGCTACTGGTTCTTGGAGACATCTTGTTTTTTTTTTTCCAGAACAACTTGAAGACATAATCAAGAAAAATGGAGTGTAAGTAAAATTTAACTACTTTTAAAATTAGAAATATTTTTTGTGTGAATCATCAATGTATCTGTCCTCCATATTTTTCTGTTTTTACAAACAGCCCTCAACTTTTGAGAAAAATTGAAACCAAAATTTCTGTTGCTAAGCAAAGTAGCTGTTAAGTGCACCAGTTTTGCACCAGTTCATGACCTTTTTTGCCACAGTTATTAAGTGAATCAGTGCAGTTATTTAATAAAGCTGGCTTCCCCCATTGACTTGCCCATTGGAAACCTTCCAGGAAGATTACAGATAATGATCACATGACCCTGGGAGAGTGCAATTGTCATAAATACATGTCAGTTGCCAAGTGCAGTAGAACCTCGGGTTGCAACCATAATCCGTTCCAGGACTACAGTCGCAACCCAATTTGATTGTGATTGGAAGCATGATTGACTGCACATGCACGGACAGAATGCCCATGCGCAGAAGGGGAAATCGCCATGGCAAGGGAATCTGCCGTGGCCAGGTTTGTTCGCCACCCAATTTTTGAATCGTGACCTTCAAAAATTGGGTGGAATTTTTGGTCGGAACCCCACTGTACTCTAATTTTGATCATGTGACCATGGGGATGCAGCAATGGTCATAAGTATGAAAATTGATCATGAGTCACTTTTTTCAGTGCTGTTGTAATTTCAATCACTAAACAAATGGTTGTAAGTTGAAGATTACTGTAGTGTTCTTATCGTATGCTTCAATAGAGTTCTATAAAATCTGTGCAGTGTGTACTGCTTTGGATAACATTCAAATCAATGAAATCACCTTAGTTAATTATCTTAGTTAAACTATGAAGTTTAACCTTTTTTATGACAGTGTCACAATATGCAAAATCATCCAGTGTCCATCATTTGGATGAATAGATTACATCTCATCATCTGCTTCATTTTTAACTAATCAATAAAGACCAGTAAATGCAATTTTATTTACAGTTTTAAAATACAATATGATAATCTCTGAAATGGTAAGAAAATTGGAAAAACATAGCAGTACAGATCTATCTGTTATAATCTATTAAAATATTTTGCAGTACAGATTGATATGTACATAAAATATATTCAAATACTGTATATACTCGAGTATAAGTCGACCCGAATATAAGCCGAGGCACCTAATTTTACCACAAAAACTGGGAAAACTTATTGACTCGAGTATAAGCCGAGGGTGGGAAATGCAGCAGCTACTGGTAAATTTCAAAAATAAAAATAATTAATTTGGGAAATGATCTCACTATCATGAAAGGTTTAATTGATTCACTAACCCAAAAGAAGAAGAAGATGATGACAGCGGGAGGCAGGAGTCACTCTCTTCCCCTCCCTCGGAGGCACCCTGAGTCAGGAGTCGTTACCGCCGGCGCGGCCCCAGTCCCGCGTCGCCTCGGGAAGGAAAGGCAAAAGGAAGAGCCACGGCAGCGCTTTGCAACAGCAGCAGCGGCACCGGAGGCTCAGGCTCAGTGGCTCCTGGTTGGAACCTGCTGTTGCAAGCGCTGCGCAGCTCTTCCTTTTTGCCTTTCCCTTCCCGAGGCGACGCGGGACTGGGGCCGCACCGGCGGCAGCAACTCCCGACAGCCCCAGCCGGACACCTGAGCGGAGCCCGGGCGGAACTGCCTGTTGCCGCCGTGGGCGCCGCTGCGGGCGTCCAGCTGCCCGAGTAAAGAACATGGTGGCGCCGGACCATCGGAGAAGCAGAGCAAAGCCGGAGACCAGCAGCCGCCTCCCTTGGTGCAGAAAGCCTCCCCCAACCAGCCGGCTGGTCTCCTCCTCCTCGGCCACACAGAACAAACAGGCAGAGAAGGAGGAGAGCAGTTGGCCAGCCGGGGGAGGCCTCCCGTGCTGCGAAAGAGGCAGCCAACGATCTCCGGCGCCACCCTGCTCCATGCGCTGGCTGCTCAGACTTGCCGGGCCCGGCACATAGAACAGGGCGGCGCCGGATGTTGGAGAAG
Organism: Notechis scutatus; assembly: GCF_049901735.1. NCBI lineage: Eukaryota > Metazoa > Chordata > Lepidosauria > Squamata > Elapidae > Notechis > Notechis scutatus. The sequence goes on along the minus strand of NC_142012.1, from coordinate 140,360,337 downwards.
CCGAGCGGAGCCGAAGCGACCTTGGCTCGCGTTGTTTTCTGGGCCCGTGAGCCTAGAGCCAGGGCGCTTTCATTGCACGGCGGAGCTTCTTGTCTCAGGAAAAACCGGGCGTCGTTGCTGCCCCCTGAGGGGAGGGCGATTCTGGGCTGCGCGATTGGGGGACTTCATGGCTTTGAGTGGGTGGGTGGGTGGGAGTGAGGACGGACGGAGTCCGTGAAGTGGGGCTTGCCTGCCCTTGCTGACTGCCTCTGCTTCCTTAGGGGTGGGGAAGGGGGCTCATCTGGACCAAGGGTGAGTCTCCCCCTCAGTTTCCCCTGAAGGATCTTCCTTTGCTTTTGCCTTCTCCCTACATCTTCCCTCTGTTAAAATTCCCCCCCACACACACACACTTATTTTCGGGCGGATAGATTTCGTGTCTGAGCATTCTCACATGACGGTGGGTCTTCCCCCCCCCTAAAAACAGTTAAAAAAACAAAAAATATATCCTCATGCAAGAACTTTTCTGCTTCCGATTACCCCCATGCTTAAAAGTTGCAAAGGAAACACGGAAGCAGGGAAGCGCCTGCCCAGCTCCGGAGCTCCACACCATTTTTTTTTCAGAGGGGAATCTGACTCGAGTATAAGCCGAGGGGGTTTTTTTCAGCACAAAAAATGGGCTGAAAAACTCGGCTTATACTCGAGTATATACGGTATGTAGTAAAGAACATTTAAGTAATAACTTTTTATGTGGAGTATGTCATTTTATTCATTTCTGTATAATTTATTCATCTTTCTAATACCAATATCTATATGTAGGATGTATCTAATCCCAAGAATGATGTATATAGAATTGGATTTCAACATCCATCAAGGAATTTTGATGTTATAACCAAAAATATCTTGAGGAAGGCAAATTGCTTTGTCCTAACACATTGTTAGTTAACATCAAAGTATCAATATACCTCTAGAGTGCTGCTATAATTAAATAAAAAAGCTAGATGTGCAATTAATTCTGCAATCTTTACTAAAACTTAAAAAAATAAGAATTTTAGCTTCATTATAGCATAACAAACTTTAGCAGCAATAATAATGCATTGGGATTTAATTAGAGAAAGGATTGTTCATGCTACAGCTAAATGCAACCATAGCAGCTGGCTGAATCCCTCTGGGCAGCCCTTATGGAAAGTGAATTGCTATTTTAATTAATGAAGCAAAAAAAATTAAGTAAAATATGGTGGGGGGGGATATTATTTAGAATTTGTGAATTGTGGCACTGGAAATAGCAAAAATCTAAATGTACATTTAGATTATCTTAGCTAAATGTGCCTGGGAAATGAAGCACTATATGTGATTTAAAGTGTGTTGGAAGATATTACATTATACCAGAGGGTTCTATAAAGAAAGTTTAGTTAGATATGATTTTATAGTGATTTTGTTTTTCATTTTTATTATCTATACATTTTTTCGTTATATAAAAAATAGAAAATATAAATCTCTGTTAAAAGTAGCTTTGTTGCATTTAAACCCACTTGCTTTATCATGTATAGGAAAAATAAAAAATAAGGTTATGACTACTATGGCAGTGGATTTACATTAAGCATTTTATCCATCCATTAGCTTAAATATTTTCTTGTTCTAGCTAAACAACCCCCACCTATAGAACCACCTCTGGAGTACCCAGGCCCAGGTTATTCAGGCCAAGGATATGCTGTCCCATGTTGTCCAGTAACCCAGGTCCAAGTTGGAATTCCTCAGCATGCTTCTGGATTGCCTCAATATATATCTCTATCCACTTTGCCAAGTAAGTTGTTGAGGCATCTGCAACTTGGTTCAATGAACTTTTCCATTAAGCTTTTGTTTCACAGTTGTAGTGAATCATTCACAAAGTTGACAGGAAGGTTGGGGATTAAGTTGAAAGTTTTGAGAGTGAAAATAAAAGTGGTATGCGAAGCCTCCTGCTTTCATCACCTTTTTAAAAAAAATTAAAAACACCTTCAAAATTGCACAGCTAAAAATTGGTCATACTGCTGCTGAATTTTAGAAATGGGGATCTGAGGGACTAGAAGAGACCTTAATAGTTAATAGTTCTTAACAGGGCACAAAAGTTCAGCAAGCCAAATCTAGAATTTTTGTTCCAGTAATTCAAGGTTTTAGGGGTTTTAGGAAATAATAGGCTCTAGGTTACATTAGGAAGTTGAAAACACTTCCTGGAAGAAAGCAAAAGAAAACTGTTTACCATTATTATCAAGAAAACTAATGTTATCACCCAGAATCAAGATTCACAAGAAGGGAAATTTTTTATCTTTCTCTTCCCCCACATCAATAACCCCAGATTAAAAAGCAGGATTTTTGCCTGTTTCTAAGAATAAAACACACACAGCCTCACAGGCGTCCTGCCTTTTCTATATTGTTGAAATTATATTTTGTAACATTTTATTTAGTTGTTCTTTTTAGAGTACTCTTAATAGCAGCATGTCATCTGCAACATCAGAAAGACTGAAAATTAATGGCTTACTGAAGTTTACCAAAGTCCACAGTATTTGGGTGGATGTAGCAGAGTTAACTTAGACATCTCAGATTCAAGTAAATTACCAATACTCCCCTCCCACAAAAATGAATAATGCATAAAACCACTAAACCTAAAACATTCCTAAAACATTCCAGAAAAGAATGCAGGGCAGATCAGGAGCAGGCAAAGTAATGTGACTTAAAATCCGAAAATTTGTTTATATACATTTTTATAACCTCCATGTCTTTACATAATACCATACCCTATAACATAGAAGATTATGTTCCTTATTTGATAGACCAATGCAGATATTTTAACTGAATTTTTCCAGAAACTTGTTAAATCCTTGTTACTTATTGGTTATTCTTGGCATTTTAGAAAAGAATTTGCTTATGATCTCATTTTGAAACTTTTGAAACTTGGAAGTTCAATCTAATGCATTGTCTTATGGAGCTCTCCAAGCTGCTAGTGTGCCTGCAACAGCTGAACCTGTGATTTGGATGCCAGCCTCACTAGTTCCTCCCAAATGCCCACCTGGATTAGAATATTTAAGCCAGGTATGTTTTTCCTTTGCTCCTTTTACCTGATCAGTACAGAAGATTATGAGATTCTAATTCTTTCCTCTATTTAATAGTCTCTAATTATACTGGATCTATATTTTCTCTAGTCCCTGGCCAGCAAATTTGGAAATTTCCAACAAGCCCACATAATGAAGTATTTATTTCTCTTGCATCCTTACAATCTTAGTGAATCAATGTGATTCTACTGAAAATGGTTATATTCAGTGAATAGTGAATTAAACAATTCTATTAATAATTATAATTTATATTTATTTATGTTAGTAATGTATTATTGAATCTAAAAGTTCAATGTTTTTATTTAATGAAAATCTATTCAACGCAGAGAAAAAATAGAAAGTCATCTGTTGTGTCCCTGACTAGATAAGTCTTCAACCTGGTCCGCATTTTGAGCGGGACCACCGACTGTTCCCATTGGTTGGTGCAGTTTGACAGCAGACTATATAAGGAGCTGTCAAACGGCATCAACCGGGCTTTTGGGGCTCCGGCTCCAGCCAGCTGGCTGCCAGCCCAGCTGGGCAGCCACGATAATTTGTTACTGCTTCAAATAAAGAAACGTTATTCTTCAGCTCCTGTGTCTGCCTGGTGTGTTTGTCCAACCTAAAACACAACACTGGCGACGAGGATGGGATGTCAGAAGAGACACCCAGGCAAGAAGCTGAGCTAAGTCACTGAAGATAGAGCTGAAGCCACTGAATGTCTGGAGCCGCAGACAATCTCTGCGCGCGCCAAATTTAAAGAGCCTCCTCAGCTGAGGAGAAAGTCTCCCTGACTGAGGAGAAAGTCACAGCCTGACAGGCACTGTTACGTGCGCCCTTTTAAGAGCGCAGAAGTCTGAAAAGCCTCCCCAGCCGAGGAACAGAGGTTGCCCTCAAGGCCCATGAAGGCCGGCGAGACCTCCCCTGTAGAGCAGGCATAGAGCCGCCTCCCGTGCCAAAGGCACCCCGTTGGCGCTACAAAGCGCAGAAGTCTGAAAGCCTCCCCAGCCGAGGAACAGACGTCGCCCTCAAGGCCCGTGTAGGCCGGCGAGACCTTCCCCGTAGAGCAGGCATAGAGCGCCTCCCGTGCCAAAGGCACCCCGTTGCGCTACAAAAGCGCAGAAGTCTGAAAGCCTCTTCAGCCGAGGAACAGACATCGCCCCCAAGGCCGTGAAGGCCGGCGAGACTCCGCTGCTCCCGCCCCCGACTCGGCTGCCGTTACCGTTACTGCCGCGGCTTTCCGTTGCTGCCGCCCTTGCTCCGGCCGCCTCTGCCACCGCTGCGGCCTCCGTTGCTGCCGCCCTTGCTCTGGCCACCTCTGCTGCCGCTGCGGCCTCCGCTGCAGCTGCCTCTTCTGCCGCCGCGGCCTCCGCTGCTGCCGCCTCCTCAGCCGCAGCGGCCTCCTCTGTTCTGGCTCTTCTGCCGCCGCGCGCTCCTCCTCCGCCGCGGCGGCGCGGCTCTCCGCTGGCAGCTGCCCCCATCTGGGACGCCGCTGCCTCTTCTGCCACTGAGGCCTTCCGCCACCGCCGCGCGGCCTTGGCCTCCTCTGCCGCCGCCGCTGGCTCTTCACCGGCGCCGCGCTGCCTCTTCCGCCTCCGCGGCCTCCGCTGCAGCTGCTTCCTGTCCCGGCCACCGCCGCCATTTCTGCCGCTGCTGCCTCGCTCTGCCGCCGCGGCCTCCGCTGGCAGCCGCCCCGTCTGGGACGCCGCTGCCTCTTCTGCCGCTGGAGGTCTTCCGCCCGCCGCCGCGCCTTTTCGGCCTCTTCCGCCGCCGCCTGCACGACCTCTTCCTCCGCCGCCGCGGCCTCCGCAGCAGCTGTTTCCTGTCCCGCCACCGCCGCCGTTTCCGCCGCTGCCGCCTCACTCCACCACCGCGCCTCCGCTGCAGCCGCTCCCGCCGAGGACGCCGAGCGCCTCTTCTGCCACTGCGGCCTCCGCCTCTTCTGCCGCCCGCCTGTCTCCGCCGCTGCCGTTTTCCGCCGCTGCCGCCTCAGCCGTTCTGCCTCTGCCACCGCCGCGGCCTCCGCTGCAGCTGCTTCCTGTCCCGCCACCGCCGCGTTTCCGCCGCTGCCGCCTCCTCAGCCGCCGCGGCCTCCGCTGTTTCTGGCTCTTCTGCCGCCACGCGGCCTCATCTGCCGCCGCGGCCGTGGCCTCTGCTGGCAGCTGCCCCGTCTGGGACACCGCTGCCTCTTCTGCCGCTGAGGCCTTCCGCTGCCGCCGCACGGCCTTTCGGCCTCTTCCGCTGCCGCCGCTGCCTCTTCCTCCTCCCGCCGCGGCCTCCACTGCAGCTGTTTCCTGTCCCGCCACCGCCGCCGCTTTCGCCGCTGCCGCCTCACTCCACCGCCGCGGCCTCCGCTGCAGCTGCTCCCACCGAGGACGCCGAGCGCCTCTTCTGCCACTGCGGCCTCCGCCTCTTCTGCCGCCGCACGGCCTCTGCCGCTGCCGTTTTCTGCCGCTGCCGCCTCAGCCGCTCCGCCTCTTCTGCCACCGCGGCCTCTGCTGCAGCTGCTTCCTGTCCCGGCCACCGCCGCCATTTCCGCCGCTGCCGCCTCGCTCCGCCTCCGCGCCTCCGCTGGCAGCCGCCCCGTCTGGGACGCCGCTGCCTCTTCTGCCGCTGAGGCCTTCTGCCGCCGCCGCTGCGCTTTTCGGCCTCTTCCGCCACCGCCACCGCGCCCTCTTCCCGCCGCCGCCGCCTCCGCTGCAGCTGTTTCCTGTCCGGCCACCGCCGCCGTTTCTGCCACTGCCGCCTCACTCCGCCACCGCGGCCTCCGCTGCAGCCGCTCCGCCGAGGACGCTGAGCGCCTCTTCTGCCACTGTCTCCTCCGCCTCTTCTGCCGCCGCGCGGCCTCCGCCGCTGCCGTTTTCCACCGCTGCCGCCGCAGCCATTCCGCCTCTGCCGCCGCCGCGCCTCCGCTGCAGCTGCTTCCTGTCCCGGCCACCGCCGCCGTTTCCGCCGCTGCCGCCTCGCTCCACCGCCCGCGGCCTCCACTGCAGCCGCTCCTGCCGAGGACGCCGAGCGCCTTTTCTGCCGCTGCGGCCTCCACCTCTTCTGCCGCCGCGCCCTCCGCCCGCTGCTGCCGCCGCTGCCGCCTCTGCCGCCGCCGCGCAAGAAGGCTCCTCTGAAAATGGCTGCGCATGAATGAAGCGGAAAATTTTCCCCACCTCAGCAGTCTCGTGCCGACTCCGTCCCTTGTTCTATGGAGCACGAGTGTGCGGGGACAAAGCTGAGGCGCTGTAAAAGCTGAGGATCTCCAGTAAGCCAAAGGAGGAAGGCAGGCTCCCAGTTTTCATTTTGGGTGACCAGGCTCCCAGTTTCATTTTGGGTGACCAGGCTCCCAGTTTTCATTTTGGGTGACCAGGCTCCCAGTTTCATTTTGGGTGACCAGGCTCCAAGTTTTCATTTTGGGTGACCAGGCTCCCAGTTTCATTTTGGGTGACCAGGCTCCCAGTTTTCATTTTGAGTGACTAGGGGAGGTATAGAGGGGAGGGATGGGAGACCTGTGGAGGTGAGAAGCTGTCAGACGTGTTCCTTCTCCCTCTGCCTCCCTTTATTCCTATCTTTGAGGGGACTTGAGGCTTCCCAGGCAATATGCTACTAATAATGGTCAGAGCTTCTTTGGAAAATCAGTGAAGGCCAGTTTATTATTATTAGCTAGGTGGGTAGGGTGGATGGTCACTACCCTAAGGGTTGGTTTGTCACTACCCTAAGGGTTGGTTTGTCACTACCCTAGGGTTGGTTTGTCACTACCCTAAGGGTGGGTTTTGTCGCTACCCTGGGGGCCGGGGAAGCACGACGTGCCTGCTTCCTTTTTTTCAGCCTTAGGCCTTGACCATCGTAGTCAGCTCCCTAACTCAGCGGTCCCCACATACCCCTTCACGCAAGCCACAGCTAGACCTGCAATCTCTGCAGCGTTGGTTCCAGGCAGGCAGCTGTCAGTATTTGACCCACAGCCCTTGGGATGCGGGGACCCCTACTCCACCACATGCTGGAGGTCACCTGGGCAGGGTTGCTTGCCACGCTTGTCAGGGTCTCCTTCCCAGGCCAGGTGCTCCTCCCTGCCCACTAGTTCAACTTCCTCTTCTGTGCCATGGATCCCCAGAAGGCAGGGCCGCGCATGCACTGAGCTAGGGAAAGGGGTGTTGTGTCCCTGACTAGATAAGTCTTCAACCTGGTCCGCATTTTGAGCGGGACCACCGACTATTCCCATTGGTTGGTGCCGTTTGACAGCAGACTATATAAGGAGCTGTCAAACGGCATCAACCGGGCTTTTGGGGCTCTGGCTCCAGCCGGCTGGCTGCCAGCCCAGCTGGGCAGCCACGATAATTTGTTACTGCTTCAAATAAAGAAACGTTATTCTTCAGCTCCTGTGTCTGCCTGGTGTGTTCGTCCAACCTAAAACACAACAGCATCTTTTCATATATGCTATGATAAAACAGTGACTGTTGAAAATGAAATAATTTTAATCATTTCATTTTTAATATTGTATTTTTTAACCATTGTAATAGATGGATCAGATAATAGTTGACCAGCAGCTTGAGCTCATGGAAAGTACGTATTTTATTATCTTTCAAGAAACATTACTGCGTGATTAGAGATTTTTAAATCTTATATTTCCTCTTTATACATTTTAGATGCTGTATAATTTAAACATGTGTTTTGTACTGACAAATTTACAGCAAGAAAATGCCACAATACTTTATTCATTTTCAGCCCTATACATGAACTGTAAGATTTATTGTTTACATCTGATATTAAGATACCATGAACACTTCTTACACATAATTTTTCCTACTGGAACATGATTAATAGAATGTGAATTACATGCAACCCGTATTCATGATGGGGTTTGTGATAGGAGTTAAAAAAGTATATTTTGATAATAAACTATATTTTGATAATCATTAAAAAATGAAGTTTGTAGTTTGTAAAATGTAGCCTTAGGACTAAAATTTAAAAGTCATTAGAATTAAAATTCAAGTCCAATTCTCTTCAACCATTACCAAAAGCCATTTGGGAGTCTTTTAAATAGCCACTTGTAAATCTGCATTCAGTTAAATAGATAAATTTGGCTTAAGTATAAGGGTATTCTAGAGTGACAACACTATTAACAAAAAGATGGGATTGTACTTGAACAATATCTGGAAATGCAGCTTCCTGTTATAAAGGAAGTTTTGTTTCCTTTATAACAGGAAGCTGCATTTCCAGATATTGTTCGACTACAACCCCACAACTTTGATATTGGTCTAAAACCAGCCTTTGCTTTAGCACTTCAAATATTAAAAGATATAAGAGAATAATGAAGATTATTTAGAAAGAGAAGGTCTTGAAAAAGTGCTCCAGATATATAATTTAATCAAGCGTAATAGTGAGTTGATTTCAGCTCTTATATTTCCATGGGTTATTTGGAGAACTCCAAGGAGAAATAAATGAAAATAATATTTTCTTCACAGAAATCTCTGGTTTATTCGACTGTCCTTTATGAACAAAAATAGCTCTCCCTTTTGATAATGAACCAGTTTGGCTCCAATTTACTATTTTATGAAGGATGACTGTAGGAGAAATCAATATAGGACAATAAAATATCATCACATCACTTAATTTAGCAAAGAAAATTGACACAATATTGTAAGTTTCACCCTGAGTGAAAACAGTATCTAGAGTGAAAATGACAGCTGGTCTCAAAACTTTCATTTACCACAAAATAAATTAGGAAAGTTATGACCCATCAATCCTTTCATCTATTCAAGATGTATTTATCACCCAGTCTTACCCAGCCTTTTTCATTCCGAGGCCACAACTATGGACTGCTATCACGCAGCATTTTTATTTTACAAAAATGTTTTTAGGCAGTTGCATTCTGAGAGTTCTTTTTGTAATGAAAGTTGATGCTAGGGGCTTAAGAATGTCAGCTTCCTGTTTACTGATTTTTAAATGACATTACTGGTTGTTTTTTTAAGAATTAGTACTGGATATGGTGAATATCAGGAGTGGTATTTGTAGATATGCAGACACTCCCACTGGCAATACATTGTTAGATGCTTCTCCATATTCTTTCACTTTTCGCCCTGATTATGATGAACTTATTGTAATTTCTTATGGCAGTGATTAACCAGTCATTTGGCACTTCTAATAGGAGAGAATATCTCAGAATTGAATGTGAAGTCCTTGGTGCTCTCCAAGTTTGGTTGTTTTCTTGCAGACTTTTTGTTACCCAACTAGGTAACATTTTCAGTGCAAGAAAGCAATGAGGTTTTCTATCTGTTTATACAGTGGCTTGTCCTATCAGTGTTAGTGGAAATTTTATTTCCTCCTTGGTATTTCCTTGATTAGGCTGCTGTCTACTGTTTGTTTGTCTGTGTTGCTGCTGCTAGAAATCCCTGCTGATGAAAAGAAAAAAACAGTTCTAGATTTTTTGTTTCCTTTTTAAATTTTTTATTTCTCTTTTGCATGTTGTGTAAATGTTATTTATCTACAAGCCTGTTGCTAGCTGATTTGTTTGAGTGCCAAATTTCCAGGAATTGCTCAGCATGTTTGGATTTCGGTTGGTCAAGGATGCTTAGTTTTCCAACTGAAACTAGGTTAAGTCTATTCATTTGTTGTGAAATTAAGGATTTTGCATTGTGTCTTCTGACTACTAGTTGTGTTCATAAATGTATTCTGATAGCATTTTATCTGTTTTCATACATTGTGGTTGTTACACTATTTACATTGCATGTTATTGAATATTTGTTTTTTTCTTTTTCTTGGGCTACTGCATGCATAAACACCAAAATGAAATTTCTCAAATTTCTCTTGAAAGTCATTTTGGATGCATTCTGTAAGTTAGCTCATTTGAGGTACATTGGTTCAAAACTGTTGCCCTATGATGCATTGTCTTGCACTTTTAGTAATATATAATGACTTTGACACAGCTCTTTAACTTATCAATGTTTCTTTTTTTCCAGTGATAAGTGGCTATGAGACTTGTAATAAGTATGAAGTAAAAAAATCCCATGGGCCAGTGGGGTATACTTTGCAGTTGAAGAAAATGATGATTATAATTTGAACTGTTATGGGCCTTCCAGATCATTTACCATAAAACTCTTCGATAGTACAAACCAACCAGTCATACAATTGTCAAAAGAGTTTCATTGTGTCTGTTGCTGCTGTCCTTGTATTTGCTGCCTACAAAAGGTAAACTCAACCCATCTGCCCATTTGGACTGTTTTGTTCAATAGTTCTTTTCCTAGAATATCAAAAAGTGATAAGCAACTTCACAGAAAGAGAAATTAGTGTTCAATTTTTTCTCTCAAATGGTTATTATTACCATAGTATTTAATTATAAAGATTCTTGTTACACATACTTATGTGCTATGTATGTATCTTGACTTCCCATATTTATGAGGATACTGGTGGAACCAGAAACAGAGGGTGACACAATAATAATTAATGTACAATAACTCTCCCCAAGTTGTTGTCTCCCTCTAGAACTCCTTTATAAGAGCTACTCTGATGTAGCTGTTAAATGCTGGGACAGATTAGGGAGATTAGGTTCATATCTAACCTAGGGGTATCAAATATAAGCTACAAACATCCTTATGACTATTAGGTGGAAGCAAAGAGGTTGCGAAAACTCAAACTCGGCTATCAGATAGTGGTTGTTGATTTTTTTTGCAACTCACATATGTTAATGTACATAAGGTTATTCATTCAGTGATTCTGAGCAAGTCAAGCTCTTGCTGTTTGTGACTTAATGCTACCACAAAAAGAAAAAAAATCAAGGACATAAAATGTAAGAACAACATATTAATGCTCTTCTGTTTCTCATTAGCAGTTAAGTCCCTTTTTTAACAGAATAACATAATTGGAAGGGACCTTGGAAGTCTTCTAGTCCAACTCCATGCTCAAGTAAATTTTGATCATTCATTGTCTTAATTTTCCATGTGCTTTTCAACCCTAACTACAGTAATAGAGCCTGTTAACACATCTCAATGTGAGACAAAATGCTGCTCTTTAATTCTGCTGCATGTTTTTTTCCCTTAAAGCTTGAGGTTTAAGCACCACTAGGCACAGTCATTGGACATGTTAAGCAGAAGTGTTACATCTGCCAACCAAGATTTGTTATTCAGAATGAAGCCAGAGGAAACATCTTGAAATTGCATGGACCTAGTTTATCATGCCATGCTAATAGGGATATTCATTTTCAGGTAAGATGATACTTGATGTCTTTGGCCACCCTTCAGTGTTGGAATATATTAAGTTTAAATATTGATAAACCTATTATTTCATAAGAGCAGAAATAGGATTGTTGCATACAGTCCTCTCCATTGTTTTCTTTTTCTTCTTTGTAGCCGTCTTGATAATATATAATATGATAATAATTTAGAAGACATACTGGAGGATGGTACTCATATATTTATTGTTATTGTTTATTATGCTAATATGCATTTTGCATTTCTGACCAGAATGCTCTTAAAACTAATATCTTTAGAATGATGTCATAACAATTATAAAATTATTTCACATTTCAGTACTGAATCCGAAGAAAAAAATTAATACATACTGTAAGTGAAAATATCATATTTAAGTCAGTGAATGAATTACAATGAGTGAGGCCACACACAAACTTTTCTCATAAGGCAAACTGTATAAGATAATTACACCAATTAGCTAATAATTAATTCATGCTTATTATTTTTAATACATATTCATATGGTCCATAATATGTTCTGCTGATTACTGAGTGTGCTTGCTTACACATTTTAAGACCTTCATAGCTAATGTTTTATGTATCAATAGAATTCAAATTCTGATTTTTCACTAAAGGTGAAATGTCACATTGTATTTAGGACTATGGTGCATTGATAATATTGTTATCCTTATTACAAAATGAAGAAATACACACACACTGAATTTATATATACATCACACATACACACACATACATACATTATACACACACACACACACACATGAAATTATGAAATTATAAAATTCGTAGCTGCGTATAGGGTCATTCTTAGCACCAGACCTTACTGTACAGTATGGTATCTTTCTTGAATATTTTTTATTACTTGTTTAAAATCAGATAAAATATTTCAATCAAAAATCATCAATTGGAAAAATCACCAGGAAATGGAAAGGATTGGAAGCAGAAGCTGCAACAGACGCCAGCAATTTCTTAATCCAATTCCCAATGGATCTTGAGGTTAAAACGAAAACCCTTTTGCTTGGAGCTTGCTTCCTACTGGTAAGTCTCTTGGTAATTTCATTATAAATTAAGATTTAAAAAGTTTTGCTTCTAAAAAGGAACGATCTGGACTGGAGTTCATCTAACTCATGTTTGTTTTATTTTTAATAGGATTTCATATTTTTTGAACGAACTGCACCAAGGCACAACAACCAGACATAACCAAATGTTTTGTCTTTCTTCCTGATTTCAGAAAAAAATCTATGTTGCTGCTTTTGTTTCTTGTCTAGCAGTTAGTTTATCACTTCATTATATGACATTTTTATGAAAAATGAGATTGTTGAAAAATCTGATTATGGGCACAGTATTCTCATATTATGTAAGCAACCAGATTGTGGACTCTTATGTGGCAAGAAATATTACTCTAGAATGGTGTTTCACAGCCTTGGCAACTTTAAGATGTCTGGATTTCAATTAGCACATTAGCATACTAGCTAGTTTCTAGTATGAATTCTAGAAGAATTCTAGGAGTTGGAGTCCATGCATCTTAGTTGCTAAGGCTGAAAAACACTGCTCTAGAATATATCATATATTAGCAAGACCTTTTTACAACTGCTCATGGTTCTAGAGCAGAGGTGTCAAACTCAATTTCATTGAGGGCAGAGTTGTGTTTGACTGGGGGGGAGAATGGTTCTTTTTTTCTGTCATAAATTATCTCATACAGGTACTCCTCAACTTACGATCACAAATGAGCCCAAAATTTCTGTTGCTAAGTGGGACATTTGCTAAGTGAGTTTTGCCCCATTTTAGACCTTTCTTACCACAGTTGTCAAGTGAATAATTCCATTATTAAATTAGTAACATGGTTGGTAAATAAATCTGGTTTTTCCATTAACCTTGCTGGTCATAAGGTTACAGAAGGTGATCATATGAGATACTGCAAAGGTGATCATATGAGATACTGCATCCAAGTGTCTGCCAGATGTCTGAATTTTGATCATGTGGGTGCTGCAACAGTTGTAAGTGTGAAAAAACAGTCATAAGTCACTTTTTTACGGTCATAACAGTCACTAAATGAACTGTGGTAAGTTGAGGACTACCTGTACTTTGCAGCATACCTAAAAGGCCACACAAAATTGTAAAAGCAAACAAGCCAAGTGAAATTTTGTGATTGTCTGTGGATTGTGAGGCCTTGAGCTGTTGTTTAGCAAATTAAAACTGGCACTGTTGTTGGTGTTCTGGAGTCTTTTTTCCTCCGTGAATTTATTTCTAACTTCTGATTAGTTTGAAAGGAAAAATTAGTTTAAATAAATACAATTGTACTTTAAAAATTGTACTTTAAATAAATATAATAATTGCAATTTTAGCAAACTAAAACTAAAGACTTACTTTTATGTTCCTGTAGAATAGGTGGTTATATTTCATTAGCATGCTTCTCTGTTTATAATCTTAAATTCATTTTAAAGATAGGCAATTTCCTTTGCATTCAGATTTAAATTTGTAATATTAATATTCAGGAATAAAATGATCTATCTTGGCCTGTCCAGTTTGTATTATCCAGATGTGCTGAGACAAAAAATCCAAATGTCAGGAAAAGTGAAGACATCTCTGTAAATGACAGCTGAAATTTTTTTTTCATTCATTATACAAAGTACTGTATTTGTATGCATAATCTTCCATCTATTTCTAAATATTCTACCCTCTGTTATAATTCTTGGACACTGTTACAAGTTCAGTAATGATGTTTCTATTTCATAGCTAATAAACAAGCCTAAAAATGAACAGCCCAACTCTTTCAACAACCACGGATCATTTTGTTTCATTATATTACTTTGCTCTTTCTACATTAAACAATTCGGTGCTGCCAAGAAAAGGTCTTATCCCATTTTCCCATTTCCTGTCACAACAAATGAATTACACTGAGGCCGTGTGCATGGTTTATTAGGTAACAAAATGAATGTTTGATTTTTCTAACGCTGAGCTGTCAGAGCATCAGTCAATACTTTTTTGAGTACCCACCAAAATCCCCTGGCACACCCTGATATCTTAAGTTATTGTAATGAAGGGAAAAAATGGGAAGAGACTGTGCTACCTGAAAGCACCTGCCTCGGATTAAATTTCAGGCCATTCTTCGTTTCTTGTTCCAAGATTCACCACCGACCCAAAAAAATTTAAATTTTTTTTTTTTAAAAAAACCACTTGGTGTGGTAGACGGAACAGGTTGGAGTAAAGGCATAATGGTTGCTTTGTTATTTCTTAATCCATGGCAAAGACTTACAGACTACTAAACCTATGGATTTAGGTCGTTGATCTTACAGCGATGAAGACAACGGGCTAAGTCCCGTGATGTAGACAAGAGACCGCTCGTTTCTTTTCTAAACAACCGCAGCCCGCGCATCTCTCTGCCTTAGCTCTTCGTCATTTGAATGCAGGCAATTAAGCAGCGAGCTCCTCATTTGTACGATTAACAAGGGAATAGTCTCTGGCGAATGCAACTTCCTGTGACGGGGAATGTTTTCGCTCGAATACACTGAACTGCACGGTCTCCTTCTCCTCTTGCTCCTCCTCCTCCTATATCTAGCTCCATTTGCTCTTTGCCGCCTTCCCCGCCCTATCCTCTTCCCTAGCAGGGCCCCTTAGGTTTGTGTGGGAGGAGGCAGAAGAGGCGTCGCCCAAGTCTCGTTTTTCTCACGGGTGGGAAAAAACAAACACCCTTTTTTTTGCACCCCAAAGGCGATTCCGTCGCGCTTACTCTAGAGTAACTTCCTCGCAAGAGCGTGAAATGTAAGTTTTCCTTTCGTCTCAGAACTCAGGGTTGAGGGATAGAAGGGATTTCCAGACGCAAGGTTGCTTTGCTCCACTATTTGCTTTGATTGAAAATGCTAACGTTCTTACAAAGAAACGGAAGAATAGTAAACAGGAAACTCCCACAGATTCCTTGCGGTTTTCTAAGATATTACTGAGTTCTTCAGGACTGTTATGTGGGACCAGGGACAGTTTGTCTCCTCCACACACAGACGGAAATGTCAGATTACTCTTGAATTTACATCTTCGAAAAGTTGAACTTGTAACCTGCCGGTTGCTTTTCTTCCACCCAGTTTGTCCAGAATCACCCTGTTTCTTTATCAATAACCAGACGGCAGCCCTGAAGTCAGAATTCTAATATCTATTGTAGAATCAGAAATGATAAGGCGTTGCGGGTGGTTATCTAGTTGGGGGAGGATGTTTTGTTGTTATTGTCACCGTTATGATTTTATGGTCCGTTTCTATGATGAAACGCATTCCTTTGAAAATGTGTTGAACATTGAACTCAATGCTCAGCTCCCTCAGTGCTGTTGAAATAGAGGTAGTTTTCTGATTGAAAAGAATTAACACTACCAAATCAAACATGCTGAAAGCATTTGTTTGCCAGAGCTAGGAAAGCATGGTTGGTTTGTATACTGCAACAGGTGAAGCATCTGGACACAATTTTAAAACAAAGAGCAATGTAGAAGATAAATGCTAAGCTGTTTGCAGGTTTATTACTATACACTACAGCAATTTTTAACAGGGATCCAAGTGAAACTATGTAAATGTAAAATGTAAAATCACCTAGCTACTCCACTGGCTTGCAAAAAGATAGCTTTTTCACAGCTAAAGAATTGGGAAATCTATACAATCTGAATTCACACACTTGGGGGGGGGATTGTAGCTGTGGTGTGTCCTGCAACCTCAGACCAGGAGGAAGAGCAGGAGGTGCTGAGTTAGCCAAGGTCTAAAGCAGGTAAGCTGTACAGTATATTGTCCACTTTGTGAATTGTGGCTCTACTATTTATTATAATATGTATTGTAGGCTCTAATTTTACAAAGTTTAGAATATATGTTGCGCTAAGCCCAATTAAGAGATAAGCTAAATAAGGCAATTCCACAAAAATACTTAGACAAAACAATATTTAATCAGTACAGATAATCCTTAAATTACTACCATCCCTTCAATGATCATTCAAAATTAAAATGGCACTTACAAAGGGACTTACTTCACCTTACTTGAAGTTATGGCTGCTGCAGCACCCCTGGAGTCACATGAATAAAATTTGGGCGCTTGACAATGTGCCTTATGACAAACCGCAGGGACATTGCAGCTACTCCACCTTCCTATCTTCTTCCCCATCCTTCCCCACTAAGTCCCTTGGATGTACTTCCCATCCGGCTTGGTCCTCTCAAGGTTGGACTTGCTTCCTGCTCCACTGGGCCCACATCTTTGGACTTCCTATGCCCCATCATGTCTCACTCCATTTATCTCTTCTGCAGTTTGCTTTTCCAAGGAGAAGCAGCTGATGTGCCATACAGCCTTCCTATACAGAAGCTGGATGGTGTGATCCCAGAAGCAATCACACTTCTTGCAATTCAATTATGGCAGCTTCCAAAATGGCGCCTGCTTCTGAGATGGCATTACATGGCTTCTTTCGAAAGGTGATGCTTGGAAATCAACTTTGAGAAATAAAAGAGCCAAACTGCCAGGTGGTCTCTCTACACAGAGGCCACTTTATGCCACCAGGTGCCAGTTTGGGAGTGGCCACAATCATAGTCTGAAAATTGCAGCTTCTCCCATAATGGTGCTTGCTGCTGGCATGGCGCCACCTGGCTTCTGAATAGGGGAAGGAGGAGGCCAAGAAATGCCAGAGGCAGACCATGTGTGACCTGGAGATGTGCTACAATGCAACCTCCTGGGGCTTCTCCCACCCCTTGAGGCACCATGCTTCACTTGATGATCACAACAGAGGGGGATGGAGTTTGTGTTAAATGGGTGCCCTGCTTAACAATCCACATTATAATCTAATTATAATCTACATTAATCATAATTCTGGACTCAATTGTGATAAAAAGTCAAGAACTACTGTAAATCAAATGTAAAAATACCATACCACAGCAAAGGCAAATCATGAAAAAACATGCTTGCAGTGTATTCCTGTGCCATGAAGGTCTTTGAAGATGATAACCATAGATGAAAATAGTTTATGACAACTTCATTTGTTACATAGCTCCAGGTTTTATTTTGGTCACTCACTCTTGATTCCATCCATTTCTATAATATTCATTCTAACTG
Source organism: Notechis scutatus (assembly GCF_049901735.1). Taxonomy (NCBI): domain Eukaryota; kingdom Metazoa; phylum Chordata; class Lepidosauria; order Squamata; family Elapidae; genus Notechis; species Notechis scutatus. The sequence goes on along the minus strand of NC_142012.1, from coordinate 140,343,038 downwards.
TATTTTTTTCTTTTTTTGCCACACAGATTTCTTATGTACTGCAATTCCAGTTGGTCAATTTAATATAAATTTTGTCCTGCCTTTTCCAACTGTAATTTCCATGTAACAAAATGAGCAGATGCATGGCACTGAAAAAAGTGACTTATGACCATTTTTCACACTTATGACTGTTGCAGTATCCCCACTGTCATGAGAGGCCAGGCGAGGAGAAGCACCCTTTGACATGGGTGATGTTGAGTTGGCCACGCCCACCCAGTCACATGACCACCAAGCCACACCCACTAACTAAGCCATGCCCCAAAACCGGTTGTTAAAAAAACTGAATCCCACCCCTGGTTCTATCCCCTGTTTTGCAGTGGTTTTGATTCTTCTGGTATGTAGCTTGATTGTCTGCCTTGTATTTTCTTGGGTCTCTGTGACAAATCCTGTGGTTTTAAAATGCTGCTTCTAATAATTCTAACTGATTACACAATACTATATTCCCATTCTTTTCTGAGCACATTCTACGGTTTGATGTCATTGACACAAATCAAAGGACTTTCTATAATCAATAAAGCACACAGTGATTTATTCTTGGTATTCTCTCACTTTCTCAATTATCCATCATGCATCAGAAATAATACTCCTCAACTTTTTTGAAAGCCAACGTGAATATGTGGCATCTCATTTTCTATATAGGGCTGTAATCTGCATTGGATGATCCTAAGCATTATTTTGCTAGCATGTGAAAATTTGTCAAGTCTATTAGAGTGACCTCTTCCAGTCTGTTGACTTCTGGGTTGTCCAGAAAACTCTCCAGATTTTCTGCTATAGCTGGGCTAGAATTTTTCTGATTCTTATGCAATTGGTTGCCATATTTCAATAAGTATTTTACAGCTTTTTGAGGTGTAAAATTGACCAGACTGGGAACCAAAGTTATGAATGTTAATAATACTTTTATTATATAGGTATGGTAACAGAATCTGAATGTGTCTTGTGTCCCACTCCCTGCATTTATCTAAAAAGAACAAAACAAACAAACCCTAACAAACTAGTCTGATGCATTTTTTCAAATTACATTTCTGCTTTGGATTCAAATTTCCTTTGTCTGACTTTTGTATTAATTGAAGCTGCTCTTCTGGATCCTCAAGATTATTCTTACAGTCCATTACAGTATTCTGCTAGCTATCCAATTCTGTAGTTATCAGAATACTGATTTTAGTTCACCTTCTAGTTCATCTTCTAGTACGAGAAGAAGTTCTTGTAAGTAGGTAATATATTGTAATGTGTCTTGGATTTTACACCAATACTGCATTATATGGCAGAATTCCAAAAATCCGCTTTGACATCAATAGGCAATTAAGCTGAAAATAAAACAAAATGCCCAAGGGATAATAAAGATTTCTGGACATTAAAAACTTTCTTTTTCATAAGCAGGAAGGGAGAGAAAAAGAATAAGGGCAGGATTTGGAAGCCTGGAATTAAAAATAATCTAAAGTAAAACTTCAACAAGACTTCTAAAAGATACATTTTAACTGAAACTTTGCAACTAAATAGTAACCCCAGGAAGACAAAATGAAAAAAAAAGCAAAAAAGAAACAGCTTGCGTGTATTTGGATTATTTGGTGATCTTTGGATTTTTGGTTATTATATTTGAATGACTAAAATCAATCGGGTGGTTGTTTAAAATTTTATACAATGGCACCACTTCTGGATGAATTGAAAATGGAACTTAAAAAGTACAATATATTAAATATACTGGAAATGAATTGAAAATGGAACTTAAAAAGTACAGTATATTGATGCACAAGAAGGGAAGGGTTCTTTTGGCTTAGTTTTTCAATTCTTAGAAATGGAGATTTAGAACTATGAGAAACAAAAAGAAAAGACTGCAAAACAAGAAGACTGGGACAAAGAAGAAGCCATCTTTAATGAACAAGTAATTTTATGTGGGGAAGAAAAAGGAAAGGGGGAAAAGAGAATGGAGAATTTAAGACTTAAAAAAACAACCAAAGAAAAGAAAAATAATTCAAAAAACAAGTATAATACTGGAAAGCAACAGAAAAGGGGAATACAGAAGAGAGAAATAGAGGTAGAGACACAAGGGGGAAAAGGGGGGAGAGAGAAGAAGAGAGGGAAGAAGGAAAGGAAAAGAAGTTACAAAGGACTGGAGCAAGATATAGAGAAACAGGACCTATTTAGAGATAATGGGTGAAAATTTAACTGAAAAGGGGATTCTGTAAAGGTACATAAGATTGTATTGTTATATTAGTAATAGAAATAACTTTAGAAAATTGGAAACAACGTATGATTAAAACGAGGGATAAAATAGTTAGTGTAATTTAGTGAAATGTTTGTGAATAAAATAAGTGAAATAAAATAAATGAGAAAATTGAATTAGGAAGGAACAGGAACAATTTAATTAGTTAATGTTTTATAAAATATAAGTGAAGGGGGTGGGAATTAACTATGGAAAGCTTATAATTGTTCCCATAGAAGTATGATATTTAATTGAAAAGTAATGTTAAAGATGTTAAGACTTTTATGAATATTAATATTAATGATAGAATTGACTTGGAATGGAATGTTGTTTTAATTATATACATTTATATTTTTTTCTTTTTTTAAGAATACAGTGTGTATTTTAAGAATGTACCAAGCAGAATCCGAAAGGAAGTTATGTATTATATTGAATGTTACAACTTTAGGGAAAAGATATAAAGGCGTTATACTCCAATCAGTAACTACAGGAGAAATTTTGTTTAATGAGAAAAGATAATAGATAATTGAAACAGGACAGACAAAAAATATAAATACAATGATTTGAATTGAGATGAGATAATTAAAATAAAATTGAGAAAATTAAAAGAGGGGAGAAGCTATGCAGAAAATGTAAAATAGTAATAAGATATGGAATAGAATATAAAAATGAGCATGAACCTGAATTTGTGTCTGTACGAAGAAATGTAACCTGGAATTATGCTGCTTTCAAAAAAGACGTTTTATTTGTATTTTTTTTCTCTTTGTGAAAACTCAAATAAAATTTACAAAAAAAAAAAAAGAATCATAAGATACAACACTTAGTGATAGTCATAGGTTACTATAAGCAGTCAAATCATGCTAGATAAGAAATAAACAATATAAATTGTAAAGATACAAGTGACAAGGTTATAGTCATAAGTTGAAAGAGACAGGGAATAGGAAGGATGAGAAGAATAAGAATATTTTTATAGTGTTATAGGAATTAGTTGTTTAGCAGAGTGATGGCATTCGGGGAAAAACTATCCTTGTGTCTAGTTGTTCTGCTGTGCAATGCTCTATAGCATTGTTCTGAGCGTAGAAGTTGAAAGAATTTATGTCCAGGATGTGAGACGTAACTTTTCTTTTCTAGTTGCGGACTTCCAAATACACTGCTAGCCATTTTGGCTTTGATCAAATCTGATTTTTTTAATAAAACTTTTTAGTATGATGGCACTTAGATTACATTATTTATCTTAGAAGTATTTGTGGCATTTATGACATTCTCTAACGTTAAGCTCACAACTAACCATTTTTTGCACATGTTGTCCAGTATTCCACATGTGCAAGCAAAGTTCAGTTTTACATCAAGCATGTTAATATTGTCTATGCAATCAATGATTTCTCAGCTAGAGATATCTTACAAGCCAGCATAGGGGACACATATGGGGCTTAGGGCATAGCTCTTTAGATTGGCCCCTATCTAGTTCAATAAATTCATGATTTTAAATTCAATTGGGAAAAAAACACACCCTTCTCAATCCCCAGTGATTTCAGCAGTGTGTGAAATACAGATTGCAATTATTCAGAGATTCAGAATTGAAGGGTAAAATGTGACTTGAACCATGTAACATTGTTTGGAATATAGGTAGTTCTTGACTTACACTACAATTGGAACCAGAATTTCTATTGCTAAGCAAAGCAGTTGTTAAGTGAGCCACACCTGCTTTTATGATTTTTTTTGCCATGGTTTTTAAGTGAATTACTGCAGCTGTTAAGTAAATAATACAATCATTTAGCGAATCTATCTTCCTATTGATTTTGCTTGTGGGAAGTTGACTAAGAAGTTCACAGATGGCAGTCACATAACCCCGGAATAATGCAACCATTGTAAATACATGCGGGTTGCCAATTGCCCAAATTTTGATCTTGTGACTATGGGGATGCTTTAGTGATCATAAGCAAGAGGACCAGTAGTAAGTCACTTTTTTCAATACTATTGTAACTTTGGATGGATGTAACTAAATGAATGTTTGTAAGTTTTGAACAGACTTGTCTTTTCTCATGATTGAGTGGCAGTCTTTGTGACTGCCATAGCACCTCAGTAACAGACCCATTTAGATGAAAGTGAACTTGCATACTCATCGAGAAATCAAATTACATTTTTCAAATGTAGATCTCTATAGTATCTACTCTCAAGTACCAGGCAGTAATTTCCCATACAGTACATTACCTGATCACATTAACTAAAGACATAAGAGACTCACTTTGAAAGTTCCTGAACAGGAAAATAACTTGTGTTCTCATTTAGCCACAAGGTCTCTCCACAAAGCAGCCTAATAAGAAGATAAAACAAAGAGAAAATGTGCTAATATAACAATAGATAAGTAGGAAATTGCCCAGTCAAAATTTTCCACCAGTGTTCTATCAAAAGAAAATATATATGTTAACTGTTAACAAGCTCATGATCTCTCTGTTATAGCCTGGGACCACAAGGGGAAGTGGGCTGGAATGCTAAATTGATTATTACTATGGAACCAACTTATAGAAAGTTGTTACTTGTTTACTTTTTTAAAAAAAGAGTAAAAGTTCTCATGAGAAAACAATGTGATACAAATCTGTTCTACAATGTTACTAAATACTTAATATTTAAAAAATATTATCAGAAATATGCTTGTAAGTTTTCAATAGAGACAGCAGAAGGTTTCCCCCCCTCCTCTATTTTTACAAATATTGGATGTGTAGTTAACATCTTGAGTTACTTGGTTGAGTTGGACAGCTATAGAGATTACTAAATAAATAAACAAACAAATAAGCAAACAGACAAGGGGGGGAAGCTAATCTCTCTAATCAATATGTTGAAACCCTTAAATTAGTGATTCATGGACCTGTGGTCCATGGACCCCTGGAAGGCCACGAAATAATCACAGGGGGTCCAAGAAGGTTTGAAGAAATGTTATGATTTAAATTTTGAATTGTCTTGGAGGGGGGTCCATGGCCATGTTCCATGACCACAAAAGAGGATTCATGGTAAAGAAAAGTTTGAGAACCACTCTGCTATATCAAGGCAGGAACTACTTCTAGAAATTTCCAGGCCAATCCAGATCCATTCTTTTCAATCAGCACTGTGAAACTGAGCAAAAGCATAAGAGCTGGTGAAGATTCACTTGCATTTATTTGTATTCCATTTCTTTTGTAGGCCATATCCATGCAGATCACCCACATTAAATCTAGCTTCCTTGCGACACCCTTGTTTTACTGTAATAACTTAGCTACTAGGCTAAACTCAAGGACATGAAACATGAATGGTCCAACTCTGTCTGGTTATAGTTTCTTTTATTATCCAAAGAATTACATCCATCTGGATATATGTAGGAGCATTGCACATTGTCTCACTCAGCTTAAGAGGAGGCTGGTTTACTTGGGGCTTATGTAATGGGCAGAAGGAAAAAAAATTAGAAAGAGAAAGAAGAACTACAACAAGACAACAATCAGATAAAAGAAATCTCAGGCTGGAACTGCAATCCAAGTAAGTTTCAGACAAGATATTAGTTCAAATGAAGATAAAGGAAAATGAGGGGAGGTACATTCAAACTTTCAAGATTCTATTACTGTATTGTTATAATAAAAGTACTGTTAGCATTCATGACTTTGGTTTCCTAGTCTGTTCTCTCTTGAAGAGCTCGCACATATCAATCCACCATTGGGTGAAGGGCTCTGGAGATAAGAGCTGTGGATAAATAGCCCAGCATCCAACTGCAGCCTCCCTGTTCTGCTTTTGTAATAAGACCTCTTTCTACCTGAGATAATTCACATTTGTAACAATGCTATCCTTCATTCTTAGGCCACACATATTGACATTCCTGAATGTTTGCTCCTGTTGGTACCTGATTCCAGTATGAAACTGGGCTACAGAGCCTTTGCCATCCTTCAGATAATGCTGCAGCTTTCCCAGAAGTTTAATCAATTAATAAAATATCAATTCAACCATTCACCCATCCAGGAAGAACATGGAAAGAAACATAGAATCTAAAAAAAAAATCAATGTAGTCAGTAATGGTTAATCTTACTTATTGCTAATATTTATTTACTGCAAAATTGAACAATTTGGAAACAATGTTCTACAGCAATCCATCTTGATTTGGGTAACTTTTCCATACCAGTGGTTCAGAGTATTCCAGGTGTGTGGCTGCAAAGCAATTGTTCTGAATGTTTTACACAACTCTTACATCTATTTTTTTGGAGCAGAAGTCTACACATCTAGAGGTTATCCAAATTCAGGAGACTTTAATACATAAAAATGAAGTGATTCTTCATGACTTTTTCAAAAGAATGAAATGTTGCAAGTTAAATTATGCTTCTAAGCACACACAGGAAATAGTACATTATTCAGACTTATGTTCTTAAATATCTTCTATATTTTGCTTTATTTTTTAAAAAAGAATGTGACTGTATACAGTAAGTTTCTCTGTATTGTATTACATTGGGTGAAAGATATGCCATTTCTAAAATTATGAGCCAAATCTTGTCTTATAAATGTATCATTTGGAACAAAATAAAATTAAACCAGTTCTATGCACTTCAGAAGAATTTCTTGAAACACAGACCATCTCAAACACATTTTAAAATTGACAGAGCTTCAAAAATCAGATTTTATGTGAAAGAACCAATAGTACATTATTGCAGTTTATTATTGCTATAACTAACTAGAAAAAAATCAAGTTTTAGTAAGAAATAAGGATATGTGCTTTTGTTAGATTAGAAAATCACTATTATAATGGAACTATAGTTGGAACATGCATACACAAAATTATCATTTTTTTAAGAAAGATAATTTTGAAGCACTAGCAATGTGGTGAACTTCAAGGAAATGTGGAATAGGCTCTTGGATTTTCTATGGAAGTATAAAATTTGGAGCCAAGAAGATTGTCCTAGAAATGGAGTGTTCCTTCATATATGTATGTTACAATGTACTTGTCCACATTTACTAAAAATATATCACATTATAATTTTTTTCAAAGGTCATATTTGATTTTATTTACAGATTTCTTGGGTCTTTTGAAAGCTTGCATTGATTTCTTCATAAAGTTTGATCAACTCACTTTCTTTAGTTTTATCTATGAACTCAAAAAGCAAACTGAAGAATCTGAAACAATGTGTTTACATTATAAAAGGAATGTCTTGTTTTTTCAGATAAGACGAAATAGAAGAAGATGGAAATGTGTAAGTAACAGATGTGTGTCTGTATATGTGTGAAAGAATGGTATGGAAGTGCTCAAGTTTACAAATGAATATAAACAACAATTTTATTTCTTTAGTAAAAACAGGGATGTCTGCAGGAGCACGGTACAGTTTCTAGACTGAAAAAATAACTTTGTTGCCTGAGATGAAACCTTTTGCCACTCAGTGAACAAACAGATTTTGAATTGAAGAAAGGTCCATAAAGGGAAAAATGAACCAAAGAGAGAGAGAAAGAGAGATGTCTCTGTTTAGTTTAAGCATCATATCATATGATGACAATTTGTGTGCTTGGTAGCCATCTCACATTTACCATGTCATAGCATCCCACGGTCACATGATCACCTTTAACAGTCAGTGCCAGCTTCCAAGAAGCAAAGTCCATGGAAAAGGCAGCAGATGGGTTGCAAATGGCAATCTTATGACTGGAGAATGCTGTGACCATGCAGGATTTGTTTTAACACCAATTGGAACTGCTGCAACTGCCATTGTACCTTGGCACAATCATGTGACATTATGCTTTATGTGGATATCACTTAACAATGGATTTGACAGTCCAAATTGCCATGGATGAACAAGGAGTAGATGTATGAATAATGCAATAGATTAGCATGTTTAAAAGAACTATTTATATACAAAATATTTCACTGATAAATATTTTCATTTTATTTTACATGTTTGGTTATGTAATGTATATATTTTTATTTCATTTCTATATATTCATGAATGGGTTCATTCAAAATAACCCATAAACCACCTGCAAAATTCAATCTACTATACATACACTTGCAGGAAAATAGGGCATAAAATGTAATTTATGTATTCGATGCAAGGCATACATGTAATACTGCATTTCTGTGTGCCTTTCTCTTCTTCCAGCAAATGAAACTAAGCCCACATCAGCACCTCCAGAATATTCGGGTCCAGCTTATTCACTTCCACAAGTCCAATATCCTCAGTATGGACATGCAGTTCCAGGTAATCATAATCTTTATCATAGTTACTTATCAGAATTTGGTGAGTTAGCACAAATAAAGTAACAGAACAGTTTCTATTTCAAATAAGTAAAAAAAAAAAAAAAACATAATATTGTAAGTCATTAAAAGAATCCGGGTATTGTACTATTGTATATTATTTGTCCTACACTATGTAAATTTACAGAATGTAATCATATTTCAAAGAAACAAAATTGTAGCGATCTGAGCTATTCTAGGAAGGTCACCAAGCTTGTATAGGAGCCCCGTTGATGCAGTGGTTAGAATGCAGTATTGCAAGCTGACTCTACCCACAGCCAAGAGTTGGATCCTGATCAACTCAAGGTTGACTTAGCCTTCCAACATTCTGGCATTGGTAAAATGAAGACCCAGATTGGTGGGGCAATATGCTGACCCTGTAAACCACTGAGAGAGGGCTATAAAGCATGAAGCGGTATATAAGTCTAAGACCAATTGCTATAGTGTCTTTTCTATTGTAATTGATGAAGATAATCATGGCATAATGAGTGTAGTTTATATAAAATAAGCATAGATTTGTTCTTCCATGCTTTTCCTATAGTCATTTTATACTCGCTTCAATCCCTTAAGACCATAAAGTGAGAGATAATTCTTGCTCTAAAGAGATTTAGGTGAATTGATGTTTTTGTTACTTAGCTATGTTTCCTAGTATAATTGCAGCATTGGGAATTGATTTATTTGATTCAATTTGATATGTTTGATTCTGTCCACCATATAGGAACAGTATAATAAGAAGTAACAAACAACAAAACCAAATTAAGACAAATTAAAAAGAAGAACAAGGTGGTAAACCCATCACATATTCCAAAACATTCCAAATTCTAACATCTAGAAAACCCTAGCCAGATCCCTTGATACGTTCAGAAATGTAAAGATACTTTTTACCTAACAGATACATGTTAAGCTACAGCTTTAAACATAAAGAATAATTGATCTCCACCCCAGGAAGTAATAAACTTTGCTTAAAATTTATAGTCACAAATAATAGGGAACTGCATTTCAGAACTTTGGAGCAGGGGTAGACACTGCTTAAAGAAGCCAAGTCTTTTCCTGGGCTCATGCAATAGCCATATGATCCTAGGAAAAGTTTGAATTAAGGAGGCACCAACAGGGAATGAGAAGATGCTTCAGAGCAAGTATGGGTCCATGATAAGAGCCACAATAAGGTATTTGTGAAAATATTTGTTGCATTTCTGTTGAAATTTTCTTTCAAATTTCATCAACCAACTCCTTTGCACCCTCTAGTGGATTTTTTGCCCTTTGTTGAAATAAAAGTTTAGGTGCTTCATTCTTCATGTTTTGCCAGCAGTGCAGCTACTTTAATTTTATTGTTAACTTGGCATCAACAGTGTGTAATGTAGAATTATACTGTGCTTCATTGATACGTATGAAATGGCCCTGTATATCCAGAGTACTACAGGTCTTTAGAATAAGGCTTTTAGCCGTCTGAAATTCAACATAGTTGTCCAAGGGTTGGTTTTTTCTTTAATCCTCTTTAATTTTCTTAGTTCAAGCAAATCTACCTCCACCCATCATCTGGATGCCGCCGCCACCTCAGATCCCCAAGTGCCCTCGTGGATTGGAATATTTCAGCCAGGTATACATCACTCTTATTTTCAGTTTATTCTCTTGCTCCTTTGTGGAGAAGCATGGGATCACAAAAATATCTTAGTCTCACCAGTAAAACGTGAAACTAATTTTTGACCTAGAGAGCATATAGATAGTCTTCAACATAGAACAGATTGTTTAGTGACCGTTTGAAGTTACAAAGGCACTGAAAAAAGTGACTTATGACTGTTTTTCACATTTACGACTGTTGCAGTACCCCCTGTTGCAGATCAAAATTCAGATGCTTGGCAACAGACTCACATTTATGCAGTGGCAGTGTTTATGCAGGGATGATGGGATCACCTTTTGCAAAATTCTGACAAGCAAAGCCAATGGGGAAGCCAGATTCACTTAACAACCTTGTCCCTAACTTAATAAGTGGAGGGATTCACTTAACAGTGGCAAGAAAGGTTGTAAAATGGAGCAAAACTCACTTGACAAATATTTCACTTAGCAAGAACTCATTTTTGGTCGCAAGTCAAAAGACTATCTGTATTCTCTCTGAAAGAATTCTCTCCATCAAGTATTTTTGCTGTTCTCTTTTCATTTTTTAAAATTACATTTTTTTTCTGTTATATTGCCAGGCTACTTCCTTTAAAACATTAAGTACATCCAAATCCTCTAAGGTTCAAGCAATATTTTAAAAATGTCAATGGATTTTGTGAGTAACATGTCTCTCCAGACTACAGCACATTTGGGCTTGGCAGATCATGGCACTTCACTTAAAAAAAAAACCCAGTGATGGATTGCTTTTGTTACTATATTTATTACACCCCTGTGCAATAAATATAAATTAAATAATGAGTATCAACATTTCTTTTTTTTAACGATTTATTTATATATTTTCCTTAACAAACATTAATACTTTATGGGCAGCGTATTGTCTGGGTGCATTTTCTTAATATAATAATATATTGAACATAAATCATACATAATAAAAATTTCCAATTTCTAATTTCTACTTATATTATCCAGCCATTGATAGAATAAATCTCATGTTTGAAAGTATTTTGTATCTTCTTTATCTTTTATCTCCAATGTCAACCTATCCATTTCTCCACAATTTCTAAGTATATACGCATGGTCAATGTAGGATTTGCCTAATCAATTGTATAGGCAGTTGCAACAGAAACAACTAGCAATTTAAAACAGTGTGTAAGTGGAAGAGCATTTCTAATTGACAGCAGACCTGGAAAAACAATCTCTTTTGGCAAAGATTGGTAGATTATCTCCTGGCACAATACTTATTCTTTAAATTGGTCACAGTGCACAAAATTCTTTAGGTGATGCATTGCAGAAAATTCAGAGGATTAGTTAAATTATGCTCAGGCCAAGCACCGGAAATGGTCCAGTCAGGGTATTAAATTCCTATCGCTAGTCAGAAATACCAGGTTCTGACACCAAGTTCTAACTTCTCTTCCATGAATGTATGCTGCAGTTTTGTGTATTTTTGATACATATGTTCAAGAATTTATTTAAATATAATAAATGTGGAACAGCAACTAGAGACTGAATAGAATAGATAATCCAGAAATATGTTTTGACATGTACTGCCATCCTATCCTTTGTCTGGGGGGGAAAAAGAACACCAAGCAAAATAGGTTTTAGTTCTTCCTGGCTGTAGCATGTAATCTGAATAAATAACACCAATAAAATGGCTTTTGAAAATATTTATAGTTAGGGGATAATAGGTCATTTAATGCTTGTAAATATTTCTTCAGTTTTAATACTTGTGTCTTATTTATTTTTTATGATGACAACAGCTTGATCAGATTACAATTGAACAGCAGATTGAGCTCATGGAAAGTATGTATGTTGCTTTATTATTATTTCAGTAATTACTGGGGATTAGAACAAGATATAGTTTTGTAAATCTGAAACATTTATCATAGATATTATTTATTGACTGTGCACTCTATACATGATCCACAATGATACTTAGCCAATAAATTATTTGGGGTCTTACAATTATTTGGGAATAAAATTGGGGAAGAGTGTATGGCAAAACTGTTTTTGTTTGGTCATATCCGGCTTTATTCTTTTTAAGGTTATATTAGAGATGGAGATTATTTATAAATATCCCAGAGTCATGCAAATGTGATGGACGGTATAAAAATGTGATAAATGAATAAAAATAAATATGTTAATTAAAACTCATTAGGTGCTGGAAAAGAGCAGTAAAGATGTGACAGTCTACATGGCTAATGTCAGCCTCAAGATATCTTCTACGCTTTTTCTGCTGCTATGCTCATTGCTCTCTTTTCGGCTGCCATTAGTAACGGGGGGAGGAGGGACTTGGAGGGAAGGAAGCTGGAGGTGTTACATTCTTGTGCTGTGGGTAAGAAAGAGGAGGGGGGATTCTTGTCTTTAGCTTTCTGTTTCCTTGCTTAACTTTCTTTCCCTTTGCACAGCTGCGAAGTTTTATCAAAATATGTCAAGGTCAACGGACAGAGGCCTCATCACCACCTGAAGATGCCCACATGATCATATTCAGAACTTTTAATTGGAAGAGTCATTTGGACTTTGGGGGGGTGGGAACAATTCCATTCCTTTGTATATGTGATCTGCGCGCCAAATTCTTTAGATTCAGAATTCAATCTGTAGCTTCCACTTTGATTTCCAGTAAAAGGAAAAACTTTGCTCTAATGGATGGAGTCTGAGTATTTCTTTCTTGGATTTTGAATGGAGCACACTCTGACATTATTCTGAATCTCTTCATCAGCCCACCCGGAGAAAATATCTTTTCTTCCGAGGGGGTTTCACAACATGTCATCTCCAGCTAGTGATGAAGACGACCAGGGAGCTGTGGGGGGTCAGTCGATGCTACTACCGGAGGTGCCAGCGGCCGACCTGCTAGCTGACCTTACTCTGGAAGAAGTCCCAGCTCAGAAGCCCAGATGGTCATTAGGTGTTGGATGGAGGGATCCCGAACCCCCCCTCCTGGGGATCACTGTAACCCGAAGACGTGCGAGGGAGCAGCTGTGGCAAGAAAGGGAAGAGATGGAGTGCATGCTGGATCAAGCCAGACAGCTCATTAAGGATGCCTTTGAGAAGCCTCGCATAGCTCCAAGGTATGAGTGGGAAGGGGGGCGAGTTCAGCCAGGGGAAGTCGGGCTGCCCCCATCCCCCTAGCCCAGCCTACGCCAGCGCAGCAGCCAGCTGCCGCCCCGGGGCCCCCAGCGGGAGGTGTGATCCCTGGAAGACGCACAGCCCTCAACCTGCCTCCATTAGATGTGAAGTTCGGGGGAAATCCCAAGGATTTGGGGTTCTTCCTGGCACAAGTCGGGACCTATATGGAGGAATATGAGAGGGAATTCACTTCTGAAGCAGCCAAAGTAAGATGTGTTACCAGGGCCCTGGAGGGGATGGCAGCAGACTGGATGGTGACTCTGTATAATGACAACTTCCCCCAACTGCGGAATCTCAATGTTTTCATGACTGCATTGAGGAGAAGGTTTGAGGACCCTCTAGCGGAGAGAAAGGCTAGGATCAGAATGAAAACTATAAGTCAAGGGGAGAGATCAGTTGCTGACTGCACCCAAGAGTTCAGACAACTGGCATGCCACATCCGAGGCTGGTCCCAGGGGGCCCTGATAGAAGCCTACAAAGATGGCCTAAATGAAGATATATACCACATGTGCATCTCCAGAAGGGATCCATATGATCTGCAGCTGTGGTACTTGCTAGCGGAAGAAGTGGAAATAGATCTAACCCGAAGCAGACGCAGAGGAGGCCCGGTATGGAGCAAACCGCTCCCCCCATGTCCCCAAGAGGCCTCAAAACCTCGGAAGGGAGGAATGATGGCAAAACCAAAATCCACTGCCTGTTTTCGATCCGGGAAGGAGGGCCACCGGATTGCGGATTGCAGGGTCAAGCTGGATCCAAAGGGGGTGCAGGGGACAGGGAGGAAGCCCGAAAACCCCCCAGCTAGACCTCGCGAAACTGGACTAAAGGCAGGGGAGGTTGTAGAGGTCGCCCCTCCTGCAGGAGAGGAGCTGGGACCTCCGACCTTCCTCAACAAGAGTGAAACTGACTCGGAAGACAACGTTCTGGTAAGTCCTAACAAGGGGCCCATGACCATCCCAATAAAATTAAGGGTGCCCATTTCAGGGACCGAAGGGGAGATGTTGGCCTTATTGGATGCACGAGGTGCGTAATCAGCATGAAAGTAGTAAAGGACATGGGCATCAGACTGAGAACTTTAAAAATGCCCATATCCTTCTGCCAACTCGATGGATCAGTGTCGGGAGGTTGCCCTGCACGTTTTATAACAGAACCCCTAGAGATGACCATGGGAAACCATAGCGAGACTCAGTGCTTTATTGTGGCCCCTGGGATGGAACAGCCCCTAATATTGGGACTGCCCTGGCTCCGGAAGTGGAATCCCCAGGTGAATTGGAGGAAAGGGTGGATAAGGATTCGCACCGATCGGTGGCCGGAAGGGGAGGAGCAATCCCATCCGACGTTTCAAAACCCGGGTGAGTCAGCTTCCGCAGGTGCTGAGTGCGTGGAGGGGGAGGAGAAAATCCCGAAGGAATATTGGGACTTAAGAGAGGTGTTTAGCGAGAAGGCTTCTGATGAGCTCCCCCCTCATCGGTCAACCGATTGTAGCATTGAATTTCTACCGGGGGTGATGCTCCTGAAGCCGAAACTGTATTCGATGACACCACGGGAATTGGAGGAGTTGAGATCGTTTATCGATAAGAATTTGAAACGTGGTTTCATCCAACCCGCTAGACCTCGAGTGGCGGCCCCAGTGTTGTTCCGCGAAAAGAAAGATGGCTCCAAACGCTTGGTGGTCGACTACCGAAACTTAAACGCAGTTTCCGTGGAGAACGTGTACCCCCTCCCCCTGATGAAGGACATGTTAGCCCACCTGGCCAAAGGGAAGATTTTCACGAAGTTGGACCTGAGGGAGGCGTACTACCGAATCTGAATTAAAGAAGGAGATGAGTGGAAAACTGCGTTCAATTGCCCGATGGGCTGTTTCCAGTTCAATGTTCTCCCTTTTGGCCTACAGGGGGCTCCAGCCGTTTTCATGCAAATGATCAATCAAGTACTCCACAAACATTTATACAAGGGGGTTTTGGTTTACCTTGATGACATCCTTATTTACACGGAGACTAGGGACGAACATGTGAAACTGGTACGCTCAGTGCTGCACAAACTGCGAGCTGCCAAATTGTATGCCAACCTGTCCAAATGTGAGTTCCATCAAGAAAAAATTGACTACCTAGGATATCGCATTTCGCCCGAGGGCATCGAGATGGACCCAGAGAAGGTGCGAGCTGTATTGGACTGGGCCCCGCCAAGGACCCGAAAGCAGCTTCAAAGTTTCCTAGGATTTGCTAACTTTTACCGGCAATTCATCCCGTCTTTTGCTAAAATAGCAATGCCTATCACCAATCTCCTAAAGACCAAGGGGGAAACGAAACCAAAGCCCAGCCAACCATTGAATTGGTCCATGGAATGCCAAGCTGCTTTTGAAAAGTTAAAGCGACTGTTCGCTGCAGAGCCAGTGCTGAAACACCCGGATATGGATGCCCCTTTCGTGATCCAAGCCGATGCGAGTGATGTGGCTGTTGGGGCGGTCTTACTTCAATTAAACGAGAAGGGGACACTACAACCTTGCACATACACCTCCCGTAAATTGACTGACACTGAGAGGAGATGGGCTGTCTGGGAGAAGGAGGCTTTTGCCGTTCGTTGGGCTCTACTAACCTGGAGACATTTCTTAGAAGGAGCGAAACACCCATTTGAGGTATGGACTGACTACAAGAATTTGGAGGCCTTAAAGACGCCTTGAAAGTTATCTCCTAAGCAAGTTAGGTGGGCCCAGTATTTCAAACGATTCAATTTCTCTTTGAAGTACATCCCGGGAGGAAATTTTTTTATGGCAGATGCTTTATCTAGAATGCCTCAATACAATAGTGTTCGTCAAGAAGTGATAAGGCCGATCGTGTCAACCACACAGCTGGCCACCCCAGTGGTCACCAGGGTGCAAAAGAGGAAGCAAGAGGCGGGTCTGTCCAATGACTTGATGGAACGATTTAAGGAAGCCTTGAAAACAGATGAGTGGTTCCTGGCAAATGCGAATAACTGCACCGTTAGAGATGGTTTGGCCTGGGTAGGAGCGAAATTGTATGTACCACAGACCTTGAGAAGCCAAGTGTTACAACAGACTCATGACTCCAAGGCAGCTGGTCACTTTGGTTTCGTGAAGACTTTACACCTGGTGAAACGACAGTTCTGGTGGCCTTCATTGAAAAAAGACATTGAGACTTATGTAGCGAGCTGTTCAGTTTGCGCTTCAGCCAAAAGACCTCCTGGTAAACCACCAGGTCTGTTACAGAATGTGGCCAGGCCAACTGCTCCTTGGAAGGAAATCTCCATGGATTTTATAGTAGATTTACCCGAGAGCACTGGCCACATGGTCATCTGGGTGGTAACTGATTTGTTCTCCAAACAGGCACATTTCATACCTTGCTCCAAGATTCCCTCGGCGAAATCGTTGGCTAAACTCTTCATCATACATATCTATAGACTGCATGGTGTCCCTGAGCGTGTAGTTTCTGATCGAGGGGTCCAATTTACCTCGAACTTCTGGAGGGAATTTCTGAAATTAATAGGCTCCACCCAGGGCTTAAGCTCCGCCCACCATCCCCAAACTAATGGGGCCTGTGAGAGGACTAATGCGGTGTTGGAGCAGTATCTCAGGTGTTATATAAACTATCAGCAGGACAACTGGGCTGATTTGCTGCCTTTTGCGGAGGTGGCATATAACAACTCTGTCCACAGCAGTACTGGGTCTACCCCCTTCAAAGTGGCCACGGGGCAAGATTTTGTGCCCATACCTGAGCTTCCTCGTGAAAGACCCAATGTCCAGTCGTTGGACGAATGGATATCTCAACTTCAACTCAATTGGCCGGTCGCTCATAAAGCATTGGATGATGCACACCAGTCTCATAAGAAATTTGCTGACAGAAAGAGAACCCCACAGAAGTCTTATCAAGTAGGCGACAAAGTTTTCCTTTCAACCAAATATTTACAAACCACCCAGAAGTCGAAGAAATTGGGCCCTAAGTATGTGGGTCCTTTCCCAATTGAACGAATTGTGAACCCTGTGACAGTTCAATTGACACTACCAAAAACTCTTCGTCGGATTTATCCGGTTTTTCATGTTAGTTTGTTGAAACTCGAGCATACCTGTACATTGAGACCGACCCAGACTGATCCCCCTGTACCATTGCTGATTGAGGGTGAACAACATTTTGAGATTAAAGAGATTTTGGATTATCGGAAATGGAGGGGTCGTCTCCAATTTGTAGCTTGGAAACACTTTCCTCCATCCTATGCCGAGTGGGTAAATGAGAAAGATATTAGGGCTCCTGAACTGACCAAAGACTTTTATGCAAAGTATCCCGATAAACCATAGAAATGTATGCAATTCTTAACATGTATTTTATGTTATTCTCTCTTACAGGGACAAATGTCCTTTTTCTAGGGGGTCCGAATGTCAGCCTCAAGATATCTTCTACGCTTTTTCTGCTGCTATGCTCATTGCTCTCTTTTCGGCTGCCATTAGTAACGGGGGGAGGGGGGACTTGGAGGGAAGAAAGCTGGAGGTGTTACATTCTTGTGCTGTGGGTAAGAAAGAGGAGGGGGGAGTATAAATTCTTGTCTTTAGCTTTCTGTTTCCTTGCTTAGCTTTCTTTCCCTTTGCGCAGCTGCGAAGTTTTATCAAAATATGTCAAGGTCAACGGAAAGAGGCCTCATCACCACCTGAAGATGCCCACATGATCATATTCAGAACTTTTAATTGGAAGAGTCATTTGGACTTTGGGGGGTGGGAACAATTCCATTCCTTTGTATATGTGATCTGTGCGCCAAATTCTTTAGATTCAGAATTCAATCTGTAGCTTCCACTTTGATTTCCAGTAAAAGGAAAAACTTTGCTCTAATGTATGGAGTCTGAGTATTTCTTTCTTGGATTTTGAATGGAGCACACTCTGACAGCAATTTATTTTTATTTACCTAATTTTGAAACTACGCATCTCCCTCACCAAGGGATTCTGAGCAGTGTACAACTAAAAACATTAATACATAAAAAGGGTATATAAAATTTCAAAAGAGGCAAGGGTGATTAAAATTCAATATTAACATTAAGTAAAAGGCAGGGGGAAGACTTTCACGGCACTAACCAGTCCATGACTGCATGCTCCTCTGTGTGTCCCAAGCAAGCCCACAGAATCATGTTTTCACACCTTTCCGAAAGACCAGGAGAGTGGGGGAGCCTCCTCACCTTGGTGAGGAGAAATGTTCCAGAGGATGGGACAAATGGCAGAGAAGGCTATCTTCCTGGACCCCACCAGTTGGAATTTTTTGACTGATGGGATCCACAAAATACCTTCTCTGCCTGACCAGATGGAACTGGCTGGTGAAATTGGATGTCAACATACTGTATCATGTGTTATGGAATTGAATATTTCTCAAGCTGGTTTCTCTTTTTTTCTCAGTTCCTATTGATGATGAGCATTTAGATTCACTTAATTGTAATGTTTTTGCTTCTTTTTCAGTGATAAGTGGCTTTGAAACTTGCAATAAGTATGAAGTAAAAAACGCCATGGGGCATTGGATATACTTTGCAGCTGAAGAAAATGATGACTTCACCATGAATTGTTACGGCCCTTTGAGATCGTTTACCATAAAACTCTTTGACAGTACAAACCAACCAGTAATGCAATTGTCAAGAGAGTTCCATTGCTCCAGTTGCTGCTGTCCTTGTATTTGTTGCCTGCAAGAGGTGAACAGCTTTTCCCTTCCCATGTCCAATTTTTGATTCTTTCTGTTAAATTGGTTTCTTTATCCTCAAGAGAACAGCTGTTGTAAATTCCTTCTAATGCAACTTCCAACAACTTGGCAAGTCGGTTGTGTCTTTCTCCACATATTTTTTGAATATTTCAAAGGATTAATTTTACAGTTTTGTTTCAATTGGGAAGCCTTCTAACAGCTAGATAGACCAAATATTTACAAAAACATTTGCAAGCTTTTGAATTTCCAGAATTAAAATTTCAGGAAGAAAGTCATTACTAATTACAGTTTCAGGAAGAAAGTCATTACAGAAAAGGGGGAGGGGGGTGTAGCTAATGTTATACTCTTTCATCAAATGTGAGAATAATTGTGAGGCAAGGATATTGCAGAGTATCAGGAAAACAAATAGTATTCTGTTACCAAGCAATAATTAGTGCATTCCTTCATTTGTGGGAAAATAAAATTCAGCTACTAATGATTGCATCCGTAATAAACAGATCCTTTTATTGTATAAGAGCAGGACCATTCTTTGTTCTGAAGTTACATTATGATTTTCTAGTGATAGTTACAACTCTCTTAAGTTTATTTCCACCTGAACATAAATGTATCATGTTCCAAGCAACCATTTTGACTCTCTTATCAACTGATAGGCAAAAGGGTACCTATTATGCCAGATTATATATGACAACATACAAATATTAACATAACACAGAAAGAATAAAACTATTTTTACAATAAAACTTGTGAGTAATAAAATTCCTTGAATTGGTTAGTCAGTCAGCAGTGTGCTGCTACTACCAAAAAAGTCAACTCAGACTGTTCCAACAGAGGAATAGCATCAAGATCATAGGAAGTGATAGCTACAGTACCTCTATACTGCACTAGTGAGACCATATTTGGAATATTGTGTCTGTTCTTGTCACTATGATACAAAAGAGATGCTGAGGCCTAAAGAAAGAGTGCAGAAAAGAGCAACAAAAATGATGATGGTGTCTAGAGTTTAAATTGGATGATGAATAGCTTATCAAACTAGGTATGTTTAACAAAGAGAGGGCTTGGGGGAGGATTATTCTCCATAGCATCTGAGGGCAAGACAAGATGCAATGGATGGAGAGAGATGCAACCTG
Source organism: Notechis scutatus (assembly GCF_049901735.1). Lineage (NCBI taxonomy): Eukaryota > Metazoa > Chordata > Lepidosauria > Squamata > Elapidae > Notechis > Notechis scutatus. The sequence goes on along the minus strand of NC_142012.1, from coordinate 140,323,024 downwards.
GAAAAACGAACTTCTTGGTAGTGAACATGATTAATCGGTGGAACAGCTTGCTTCCCAGAGTTGTAAGTGCTCCATCACTGGAAGTTTTCAAGAAAAGATTGGACAACATTTGTCTGGTCCTCAACTTATGATCATAATTGAGCCCAAATTGATGTTGCTAAGAGAGAAGCTTGTTAAGTGTGTTTTGTCCCATTTTATGACTTTTCTTGCCACGTTTGTTAGGTGAATCACTGGCTTCCCAATTGCCTTTCTTTGTCAGAAGGTTGCAAAAAGTAATCACATGACCCCATGACACTGCAACCATCATGAATGTGAGACAGTTGTCAAGCATCCAAATGTAAATCATGTAACAATGGGAATGCTGCAATGGTCTTAAGTGTGAAAAATGGTCATAAGTCACTTTTTTCAGTGCTGTTGTAACTTCAGATGATCACTAAGCGAACTGTTGTAAGTTGAGGACTATGTATATAAGGACTCCTGCCTTTGGCAGAAGTTTGGACTCGAAGATCTCTAAGATCGCTTCCAGCCCTGTGATTCTGTGAGATTTTAGTTTGGGATTTAGAATTTGTGAGATTTAGGGGGAAAGGGCCAGGCTAAAACAAAGGAAATATTACACAATGGCATAGTTACAATTTCATTGTCCCAATAGACCTAGACCTTTTGGGTTTTTAAAGGAATTACAAATACATACTTATTTACTTTTAAATTGCTATTAACTCAGGGTAGATTTGATCTGCTCTGAAAAAGAGATTTGACTACAATGGGTATTCTACCTGAGCACCTATCTGATAATTGAAGAGAGAGAGGTTCCCTATGCAATCTAGAAAAATTATAAAAGGTGGGATAAATTTACTTCACTTACAACTTTTTCTTTGTAGACATGACTGACCCAAGTGGATACATTCATTCTTATGGGGAAATTGGCCTTCCAACATGGCAGTTGCAATACATGAATGGGGGTTTGATAGTAAATAGTTCTAAAGTAGTCTAATGGCTCCATATTAACATCTAAGCACATCTAAATCATTTGGTATGTGTATATTGAGAATTTGTTTCAGCATCTCTCTTCTCTATATTGCACTGGAAGACAGACATCTTCCTACTGAAGGAAGGCAAGACCTCATGAACCTTTTTGGGGGTTAGAAGGGAAGGATGGTGAGATACTTAAGGCTAAGAAAGTGATTTACTTTCTCAGGTATATTTCTGTTCTCTCTTTATTATCTGTTAGTGTACACTGATTTTGACAATGAATGAATGAAATCTTGTTTATGTACTTTTGTGCTAGAAAGAATTATAATATATGCCTTTTTTATTAACTGGGATTTTCCCCTCTGTCTTCCTCTCTTAGCTTGAAGTTCAGGCACCTCTAGGCAACATCATTGGATATGTGAAACAAAACTGGCATCCATGTCTACCAAAATTTACTATCCAGAATGAAGCCAGAGAAAATGTTCTTAAAATTACTGCACCTTGTGTGCCTTGCCAATGCTATCAGGATGTTAATTTTGAGGTAAACAAACCTCCCATTTACTATTTATTAGTAGGCCTTAGACCTGGATTATATACACTAATTTATTAATTTTATATGCTGCATATTTTACTCTGCAAAGCAATTTTGGGTGACTGTATAAATTCTTACTTTTATTTTTTTCTCATTTCTAAATTGTCCATTTAAATTGTAATTGTGTTTGTTTCTTATAATAATTATCCCAGAATATTTTTATTGTGGAGAGCATTAACAATTCTGAAGGTTAAATATGAGATTACTGAATTTTGTTTTAATGGAATTCCATGTTCTTATCAAGCTATGTCTTACAACATGTCTTTCTAAGTTTTTATCTTCTTTTATATCATAAATATCTATGAAATTTGTTGGCTACACCTTCTAATATTAACTTTCTCCTCTTAGAGCTAATTTGCTAGTTATTCTTTGTCAGTTGTGTAACTGTGATTCTGGAACCACTTGAAACAAAAGAGGCTTGTTAAAGCCTTTAAGAAGCGTATGTGATAAGATGAAGAAGAATTTAAGAGAAATCAAATCCTATCAGTAATTGAATGAATTAAAGGTTAAGATTTTCAGAAGTAGAAGGAAGAAATATAAAATTGGATTATTTGATCAAGGGCAAAATAAGGCATTTTTATAAAATTCTAGCAATACCTTTATGGATTTTTTTGCTGACACTAGTGTTGAAAAATTGATCTTTTATGGATTTGCTTATAGATAAAAAATGGGTTACGGGAAAAAGATATATCTTTTGTAATCTTATAGAAGATGAAGAACTACCAAACTTGTTTATTCTTGTGATGAAGATTAGAAGCCACTTCTTTATGTATTTTTTTCTATTTCTTTATTTTTCACTTTCCTTTTCCTTTTTTAAATTTTTTTTCTTTCTTTGTTCTTTTTATTTTTTATTGTTCTTTTTATTTTTTATTGCCCTTTCTGTCTCTTCTACTGTTCTTTCTCTGTCAAAGTTTGTATTTTTCTTAGTGTAATTAAAATCTTCCATAAAAATATATTAGTATACTTATAAAATAAAGGAGTTGTGCTGATCACCTTGAAGTAACATGATGCTTTTTCAATGAATTTATTTATATTGAAATTTAATTGATGGTGACATATAAATATTAATTCAGCTGCTTTGAGATATTATAATGCTATCTGGGACATCAATGTGGGGAATTTAAACACAGAAAAAAATGTAATAATTTCTTAAGTATAATGTTTGTATTAAAAAATTTAATACATTTTAGAAAGGATAAAATCTGTTCTTTTCTCTTTTCTCTTGTTCTTTATAAAATCAGCTGAAAACTGTAGATGGGAAATCTACAATTGGTAACATAGTAAAAAAATGGACTGGTTTAGCAAGAGAGGTGGCTACAGATGCAAGCATTTTTCAAATTCGTTTTCCAATGGATCTTGATATTAACATGAAAGCAATCGTAACAGGGGCTTGCTTTCTTATGGTAAGTCTTAGGCCTAAAACATTATAATTCAGTGAATTCTGTAAACAATGGGTTCTGAAACCAGTAAAAGGAATTTGGAACAAAACAACTCTTGGCGACCCATAAACAAACATGTCCACTTTCTTTAGTGGTAGTAACCTTCTACACCATCAACAAGGTGTAGGACAGGAGATTGAAACTTGGCATGTGTGAGATTATAATTTAGACAGAAGTCTTGCTTCTGCAAGTTTAGCTCTAGCAGCTCATATCATTCATTTAACTTGAGATTTTACTGTTCAGCTATTGTAGCTAGTAGGTAATATGCATTGAATGCAGGGGTATAGGAGCAAAGACAGTGTAATTGAACATTGTGTGAGACAATATGATCCTATTTATCTTAAGAAAAATGGATAGTGCTCTTTATGACATCAGTTCCATCACCTATTAGGTGGGTAGGTGGTATGTAGGGGGGTATATAGTATGTAGGTTAGATCCATATACTTTAGGTTGATTACAATTTCCACCAAGGTAACAGGAAGCCGGATGAAGATGGGATGAAGATGGCGACTGAAAAAGTTGAGAAAGAAAACATCATTTGATTCAACTCTTTTAGAGAATTATCAACTAATTTCCAACCTCCCCTTTCGGGGGAAGAATGTAGAAAAGGTGATGGTTTTATCTATGTGGAAACCTTAGATGAAATAGGTTATTTGAAGTATTTTCAGTTCAGCTGCTAGCTAAGCTGTGGTATCAAGACCTCACTTTCTGCTCTTGTGAATAGCCTGTGGTGAGACTGTGATAAGGAGCAAGACATTTCTAGTTCTACTTATTCTGTTAGTAACCTTTTAAACTATCAAACATGGTATCCTTCTTGATCATCCTCAGAGGTTGGTAATAAGAAGAGGCACTGTTTGCACTCCTTCCTTGGAGATGTTATTAGATATCCCAACAATCTTTTCATACATTCAGGAGCTTGTACGTTACTTCACATGCTATTTTTTGGAGTAGCAGATGTAAGATATGAATAAACAAGGGTTTTAGTCTGAAGTTTTTTTGACTAATATTTTTCCTATTCTTTTACATTCTAGGATTTCATGTTTTTTGAACGGGCTGCAAATAGGAACAATCGTAATCGTAGACGTTAACTCAAATCAGGACATAAAGAGTCTCATCACACTGAATTAAGCTTGCAGGATAAATTTTATTAATTTCTAAAGTTGCTTATTTCAATATTTACAATCATGCCTTTATTATATACCATTTATGTCAAAATATTCCATATAACTCAAAATATTTGACAAATATTGATATGCAGTATATTGATACCCTTATATAATAACAAAGATATATAGTATATACATTTGGCTAATTTTCACTCAGCAAACAGATATATTCCATTTTGCATTTTTTTCCTGCTCTTATATATTAAGAATTGCCTTCTATTATGTCTTCCTTTACTGTGATTACTGTGTATTATGTTGCAGTAATAAAATGAACGAAAGTGGGTATCTCAATATTCAATTACAGACAAATTCAATAAAGTTGATGTTTTCCTTTTTGAGTGATTTATTTAAGGAATCATTAACACACTTGCTTCCTAGAGCTCTAACTTTGGTCTGTCGTTCAACCAGCAATCCTATCCAATATCATAAAATAATCTTATTTTCCTGAACCCTCAACCATATATATGATTAAGTGGCAAAGAGAGTAAGCGTGCAAGTTCTTTTGAGAGCAAGAATAACTAGATTACCTTAATTGATTGAGAGATTTATGTCCAATAAAAGTTTTAAAACCAAACATCTTAAGGAAACCAAAAAACCTAGTAGCCCTAGGAGAAAAAACTAGGAGTCATTTACAACATAGAGTAAGTAGGACAGACAAAAGATAACAGAGCACATCCATTAACACCAACTAGCAATCAGAAGAAATGATGAAATCGCTTTAATCTCAGAACAGACTTGCTAGCATTGATAATGCTACCTAGTTGGATAATCAAACACCTTAGGGGGTTCAGGGGGCTCAGCAAGCACCATAAATGTTTAAAACAGTTATTTTAAATGATCTACTTTGATCATTTAAAAACTTTAAAGCAGCTATATCTTATCTTGGGAGGTTTCAGCCAGCCTTTGCTTGATGTGGAATTTGAAGTAGATCTGGAGTCCATGGCCTCCCTGACAACCATGAACCTAATCTGAGTTATTGAGGGCCTATCACTTGAAAAATGATTAGAAGTTGGGGGAATATCTCTCCGTTCTCAGATTACTCTGTTTTCTTGAAATTGTAAATTTTCTTGAGGCTACGATGGACAGATTGACTTAGTCACCACCTGGAATCCTATCAAATTGCTCTATTGCAGGTTCTTTTGGAATCACGGTGCATCACATTAACCCATATGGACACAAAAATCCTAAAACCTGGGACTGGAGGAATTTTTTTTTTATTTTATAAAATGTGATTATAAACTCTTTATTTCTTGAGGTATTCTCTAAATTCATCATTCCTGGCACATTGCTTAACTTCTATGCCTACCCTTATCTAGTAGTTCTAACATCCTACATGTGAGGCCCTCCCTCCCAAACTAAGGGAAAAAAAACATGGAAATTACTTTGAGTAGTTTCCTTTATTATTCCTTATTCATGGAAAGAAATATTGCCAAATCAGAGCAACAATTTGCATCATTACAGATCAGCAGTTACCAATCTTTTGGGCACCAGGGACTGGTCCTGTGGAGAGAGGTTTTTTCCGTGCATCAGATGGCTGTGGTTTTATAAGCAGCCTGCATCCTGAGAATTTTCTTGTTTCCATGGACTGGTTTCTGGCATGCCTTGATCTGGTGCTGGTCCATGGATTGTGGTTTGGGGGACCCCTACTATAGACTCTGGGAATCGCTGGAGAGGATTTTTATCCTCCTTTTTCCCTCTTGACCAAACATTCTATGCTTCACAGTCTCTGAGGCCTCTGGAATGGAGGGAATACAGACTACATTTCACCAGATACAGTACTTCTAAAGCAATGCTTGTAGTACTAAACATTCCTTATCTATTTTCTAAACTCTATTTTCACTATAGGTTTAAAGACCACTTTCATCCACCATATTAATCTACTATATTTCTCTAGATTTTTAATCACTATATTTCTTTTTCACTAAACTCAATAGATCCTTGGTTCAAATCTCTATATATTCCTGTTGCTGTTACACTCTTCCTACCATATTTAGCCTTTTATCTAATTTTCTTTGTCCTTTACCTTTTCTTGAAAGGCCAGAGTTTTAAGTGTTTCACTATGGCAGGTGGAATGCTTTCTCTCGTCTTCCATAGAAGAGTGTGTGCCTCACTGCCAATCTGAGGAAAGAAGGATGATGCTCACCTACCTGTTCTCTCTCTCCTTTCCTCTTTCCCAAAATATGAAAGAGTATAAACTCACACCAACACAGGCAGGCAAGCTGGCTCAGACTTCACAGAGTTAATTCTTTGGAATTGATAATATTCTTAGCATTCCCACATGTCCTGCCTGCCAAGTCTGAACTGATAAAATTTTACTTACAGAAAATCACAAGGCAGTCCACAAAAATAGTCATTCATGAAGAAAATCTGAAGTAAGGTTAAACTTTGTCCCATACAAAGTTTCAGGAAAAAACACACACACTTTTATCCCCTGTGGGGTGTGGCTCAATGACTCCGCTCACTCTCTGACCCTCCCACGCCTCCTACATTGCTGCTCACGTTTCTCCCTACGACGCTGCTTAGGATCGAGCCAACACTCTTCCTCTTTATTCCCTGTCAGGGGCTGCTCCGATATGCCTTCCTCCTGATTAATCTCAGGCTGTTCCTCTCGGTTGTCTGATGGAACCATTATCAGGAAGGAAGGTGAGGAGGAAGGCATTCAGAGAGGAAGGTCCTGGGGAGGAAGGCATTCCCAGTTCCTCCTCCTCATCTTCCAGGTCCTCTTCCTCTGACAGCATAGGCTTGGGAATTGGGGCTACAACATCTACCCATCCAATTTTCCAAGCTGCTACCTCTTGTTGCTTCCTTTGAAGCAAGCTGTGGCTTTTCCCACTGGCCTTCTTCAACTTTAGTGCTGGGCTTTGTCTTTTGGTTTGCTCATCACCATATGGCTCCAGAGTTCCAAGAAATTCAACTTGTTTTTTTCCCTTCCAGATACAGAAGTGCAGCTATTGCTGCTTTTCTGGAAGCCAAGCCATCTTGAAGGGCTGAAAAGGGAAGAAGAAATGAGCACAGGCACATGCAATGCATCAACAGGAAGCCAACTCTAGATTCAATGGTGTTGGACAATTTCTGGCTGCCTTTCAACCTTTCTGTTTTTTGGGGGAAAGTTATAGAAATGATGGTTTGGGCCATGGTGACTCAGATTATCTGGATCCCTTTTAGTTTAATTTCAGGCATGGATATAATCTTAAAGCAGCATTGATTTTTCTAGTGGAGGTCTTCTGATGGGATAAGGAGGATGTAACTTTCCTACTGTATTTCCCTGAAAATAAGACCCTGTCTTATATTTTTTTGTCATCCAAAAGGCATCAGGTCTTATTTTCAGGGGAATGTCATCCACTGACCCACCTGACTTGTGCACATTACCTCGACCTCCATTTCGCTGTCAGAGGCTTCAGGAACTTCTGTGGCTAGCAAGGCCTGCAAGGCTTTCCTGAAGCCCTTGTATTATTGTTACCTTTATTGTCAGTGCACAACATGTGTACAATGAAATTGACTTAATCTGGAACTCAATGAAATTGTCTCAATCAGCTGCAGAGGCCTTCAGGAAAGCCTTCCTGGCTGCAGAAGAAATGGGCCAACAAGGCAGGTGTCGAGGTGTGAAGCCTGGATGCTACTGTCCAAAGGTAAGTAGTAGGCCAGCTTCACCCCACCATCCCCACCATAGCTTATTTTTTACCTGTTCACTCTGGAGTGAATGGGGTCTTAATTAGGGCTTGTAAAAAAATCAAGGTAGAACTTACTTTTGGGGTAGGTTGTATTTTCGGGAAAACATGGTAGTTCTTGGCAATTTTTTATACCATTGATCACAGCATTCTTCTGAACCTATTTGAGACTTTGGAAGTATGATTTTGATAGTCTGGCAGATGCTGGTGTCAGAAGGATTATTATGCACTTAATGTCTGCATTCCAACCAAACTGTCCATCTCAATTTAGCACTTAGAGACGAAGTCCATCCAAGTAAGAATTTATTAGAGAAGTCTTATTGGGACATCTGGTAAAACCCAAATCTGAAATCCCACATTTTCCCCTGCTAAATTAATCATTTTAAACCCCTTTACTGATGTACCTCAAGACACACTCTCTAATCCACCTCCATTCTGAACTTCCGCCAAGTCTGGTCACTCCCCTCCAAACTCCAGCAACTCGGCCTTGAGCTCTGGTGAAAGAATGTTGTGACTATCTTCCCTTCTCAGTTTACTTTCATTCCCATGGTTACCCATCCTCCCTTGTGGCAGCTTCAAATCCGATTCAAGATGGATAAGGGGCTGACACTTATCCCATATTGTCTTTTAAGGATATTTTTAAATGTTACTGTATGCCTTCTTGAGTCATTGCTGATTACAACTTTAATAATTAAAGTTAATCATACAAAATAAATATGATTTGAAAGTATGTCCATCTGCCTGTAAAAAGAAAAAGAAGAGACAAGCAAAGAAGGTAGCACTTCAAATAGAAAACTAAGAGTTCAGAGAAATGTCACAGTTTGCTTCTTAGTAAACGTGTGGGCAGTAACACATCAGTGATGTGTGACTCCCCATATCTTTTTGTTGCAAACATTCATAAACCTAAAAAGATTAATTTCTTTTATTCAAAACTGAAGAGTCCAAATTCTTTGGGCTTTTGACTAACATCTAATGTGAACTGATTTGCAACTGAGTTTATTCTTAATTTATTCTGATATAAGCTGTCACCCAATTTTATCGTTCAACAACCTATGATTTTGAAATAACTGCTTAAAGGAATATGTGATCTCAGTCACAGATTTATTTTACCAGAAGAACTTCAACATGACAGTATAATCCCTCCAAGAAAGTCTATGTAACAATAACACTTAAATCAGGGGTCCCCAAACTTGGCAACTTTAAGACTAGTGGACTTCCAACTCCTAGAATTCTCCAACTCCAGAGAATTCTGGGAGTTGAAGTCCACAAGTCTTAAATTTGGCAAGTTTGGAGACCTCTGACTTAAACGTCTCTGGAATTCTGTGTTTATTTTTCTCAGATTTCTCTAAAAGAAGCCTCCATTTGATATGTAAAACATAGAGAGCTATGCAAATTGGATTCTTATAAACTCATGTGATATACAATAGATTACATAGAAGAAACTATATAATATTGTTATCTTACCTACTACTACTGAGATACATTCAAATATTGCTTTACCTTTCTAGTCACCATGTGGTCTGCAGGGGGCACTGTTGCTATAGTTTTATGAATATTTTCTGATTTTTTTTTCTGATTTCCTCACTCCCAGAAATACATATGCTATTTAATATTCTAATTATATGTCTCTATAAATGCAATAATTATTCTACAGTCTGTTAGAAAGGTATACCTATGTCTATACAAATAAGAGACCAGATAGTATATTGTCAAAATCTGTTTCTAGTTCTCATTTTTTTCCACTCTGCAAAAAAGCTTCAATTTCAGATTATTTTTGAATTCCATATTTTTAAACTAATTATTTTTACATGGTGAATAGTGTTAATGTAATTTCTCTTTTATCACTGGGCAACTGTTTCTGGCTAACAGAATAACTAATATTAACAGAATAATTATTAGAAGCAGCAATTTATGTCTTTGAGTTGAAAATTCCTGCTCCTGGGAGTATCTCTAATTTAAGCATCCAATACAAATGGCTGTTTAACCTTTGCTTCCTATCTGAAAAGATTCCTGGGAGTTCATTGAAATAACTTCTTCGGGAATTTAACTGAAATTAAGGAACAAACTTGCTCTATTAGAGTCCAATTTCTTCATCTGTCATTAAATATTATAATGTCTGAGTTAGATCAAGCTGCATGTCCATACAAACTCTTCTTGAAGAAATTCCATAATAAGTTAAATAAATTTAGTTTTGTATTAACAGTATGGATATTCTTTTCCCCCCTTAAGTTTTAATTTGTTCCTCTAATGTTCATTTATGGTACTATGATTGTTGTATCAGTTTTCATTCTGTGGATTTCTCTTATGAAAATTTTAAGAAAATTAAAAAGAACGAAGTTTTTGCCACTCCTCAGTAAAAGAGAGAAAGACCATTTTGCCCCAGTGGGGTTGGCAGATTGTTCTGGCAGAAAGGGTGGTTTATGGAACCCATCAGCCAAGGGATTTCAGCTGGTGGGATCGAGGAGAAAAGCCTTTTCTGTCTGGTCCCTGCCCTTTGGAACATCTTCCTCAGAGGTGAGATTCTCCTCATCCTTCTGGCCTTCCTGAAGGGCTTTAAAACTTGGCTCTGCTAGTTAACCTGGGGACCCAATACAGATTGGTGCAGTGACATAGAAGACACCATCCCTGCTCTTCTCAAGACATTGGTTTTTAATCTGTATTTAATTCTTGTTATTTTAAAATTATTTTTGTATTTATAATTGTTCTTACATTTATATTTTATTGCATTGTAAGCCACCCAAAGTCCAGAGGTGGTATTCAGCAGGTTCTGACCAGTTCTGGAGAACCGGTAGCGGAAATGTTGAGCAGTTCAGAGAATTGGCAAATACCACCTCTGACTGGAGATTTTACAGTATCCTTCCCCTGCCACGGCCACCAAGCCACGGTCACAGATGCGGTAGTAAAAAAAAATTGAATCCCACCAATGTCAGAGTCTCTTTTGGATAGTGAGATGAGTGGCATATAAATGTAATAAATAAATAAAAAACATAAAGCTGTCTCTCAGACACACATAGACATATAAAATAGGCACACACTGTTTTGCTTGGAGGTAAATTTTTGAACTGATCAAATAATAATTCTTTCAGCTCAAAGAACTAGTATACATGGTTTTATAAACTTCATTTTATTTGCCTTCTGTGCCTGGCCAAGGTGAAGAAAGAAATAGTAGCTAGCTCTTCAGAGTGAACAAGGAGTCACTGTGCTCTATGTATCTTTTCCACTGACCAAACCATAGGAAAACAAGGAAAGCTGTGAGCTAATATGTGCAGAGGGAATTGAAAAAAAGAAAGAAAAGAAACTTCTTAAAAGTAGGACTTTTAAACAGTAATTAAAATGAATAGCAGTTGAAATAAATGTATTCCTATTTGTGTTTCAGAGAAATTTGACAATTAAAATTAGATGCAGAAAAATATTTTGGAACATAAATGTAACAGAATTCTGAATAGGATTACTTTCTTTTCAAATAAACACCCACAGGATAGATGGAAATACATGCTCAAATGGTAAAAACATGATTTTGTGTTTAATGAGGCTTTTTCTGAATAGAAAAGGATCATAATAAATGTATTACTTCTTTTTTAAATAGATCTATTTTGTAAATCCCTCCTTTTTACAAAACAAACTAGGTTTACTTAATTACTTCCGATAGAGCCACAGAGCTGGAAGGCGTTACTTGGGTTCCTGACTCTAGCCCCTTGCTTAATGCAGGAATGCAAATTAAAACATTCCAGACTTCAGCTGAAACCATGCTTGAACAAATCCACTAAAGGGAAGTCTATTACAACTTTAGACAATTTCTTCTACTAATGCTTTGTGTTAGGAAGTTATTTCTAACATTCAATCAGTATCTATTTTTCTGTAATTTAACTTGATTATTTCATGTCCTGCATGTTGTAATGAGAAAGAACAGATCAGGATCTTCTTCTAAGTGGCATGCTTTCAGATATTTGAAGAATGCTATCATATCATTCTCAGATGTATTCTCTTAGGACTAAATATACCCATCTCCTTCGCCCTCTTTTTCCAGTTATTAATTTTTAGTCCCCTGATTGTATTTACTATACTTTGCTGAATCTTTTGCAACTTTTTGGAACCCTCATTAAAATGTGGTGCTCAGAATTGCAGCAAAATAGAAAACAGTGGACCCTTTCTTCCATCAACTGTCCTTGTGATATATTACCTGGATATAATCTATCTATCTTTCTTTCTTTCTTTCTTTCTTTCTTTCTTTCTTTCTTTCTTTCTTTCTTTCTTTCTTTCTTTCTTTCTTTCTTTCTTTCTTTCTTTCTTTCTTTCTTTCTTTCTTTCTTTCTTTCTTTTCCTTCCTTCCTTTCACCCCCCATGATGAATTGTAGCAATGTAAACCAAAAGAAAGTCTTAGATTCTTCCATCAGCCTTGACCTAACAATAAAGATAGAACTAAAATTTTATCAGCCTAGACCAGGCAGTAGGACTAACAAAACTGACCAATCACAAATCAGGGTCATTATATAAAAGACAATATACTTTGTGTGTCTTGACAAATCAGGAGTGACATAAGGAAGGCCTCTAGGCAGTGGTGGGATTCAAATAATTTAACAACCAGTTCATCCAGGATCAGGTTGACTGTCTTGGGAGGCGTGGCCCAACCTGACCCTGGGAGAACTGGTGTTAAATTACCCACCTCCCTGTATCAAAGTGGATCCTGGGTGCTGCATTGCATTGCAATGGAGAAATGGGCAACTGAATGGCTGGCACAAGGGAAGGAGGAGGAACAGGCCACTCCATTGCTCATTTCTCCATTGCAGCGTAGCGTAGTGCCCAGGATCCACTTTGATAGTGGGTGGGTATTTAACAACTGGCTTTCCTGAACTGGTGTGGATTGGATTAATCTCACCACTGCCTCTAGAGCTCTGGAGAGAAAAAAGAACAATTAAAGGAAATTAAGGTGTTTGGTTAGACCAATGCTATAAAATAAGTTTTTGTTCCTCTGATCTTATCTGCTGCTATAATCTTCATCACTTGTTGGACTGCCAATGTTACAGCCTACAACAGCTAGATAAAGAATATTGTGTTTTTGGAGAAAAGTACCATTCTAAAAGACTCTCTCCGTGCTTCAAATGAGATTGATATTTAGCCATATAACATCTGGAACCTAGCACAACAAATCTGGGTACATGATGTGAAATAACACTAATCCAATAATTGCATTAAGTATTACAATTAGTAATTGTGGCTGAAACACAATATACAGTAGATAAGCAAAGTGTTCTACTTTTGAAAAACAAAGTTAGGAAAATTCAGCTTAAAGAACTTTCCATTCAGCATAAAATAATCTGATTAATTTAAGTTTTATAGCAATACCTTATATAAGTTCATGGAAAAGTATTATGAGTTTTATGAGATTAATTATGACATTTATATCCTGCCAAAAGCTTTCGTCTCACTTGCACATAAATTCAGCTGAAACATTCACTAACAGTATGAATTAACTCATCTTTATTCTTATCTTATACTTTTTTCTCATCTTCATTCAACAGAGGTAAGATGCCATTAGCTCTGTGTGTATGTGCATATGTGTGTGTGTGTGTGTGTGAATGTGTGTGTGTGTGAGAGAGAGAGAGAGAGAGAGGGAGGGAGGGAGGGAGGGAGAGAAGAGAGAGAGAGAACATGTGTGTCTGTGTGCATCTCTGAATCAACACTGATCCCTGGTGATTGCCTGGACAAGTTATTTTGGCAAGATTTTGGAAGTGGTCTCTGTCTTCCTAGAGCTGACATAGTGACTGGCCAAAGATCATCCAGATGTCTTTGTGCCTAAGGCAGGACTAAAATTCATGGTCTCCCAGTTCTAGCTCAATGCTATACCAAATTGGCTCTCATCATTAGTTGTACCTGTATAAAAATAAATGGATCACTCCTTTTTCCAAAACTATCCAACTGCAACCTCAATGTATATAAAATCTGCTATAATTCATTGCACTGGAAGCTTATCAGCTGACTCTTCATGGGTTGATTAATGTGTTTGGAGTTGCAGGTGTTCCAGTACAGTTTTTTTCTCCCAGACTTTGCCTTCTGTATTACCACTTCATTCTAGGTTCCTTTCACACATTTCCACCATCTTGTTTCCAATCTTCTAACAAGGTGAAGGAGATTTAAAGCAGAGTTCCCTTGTCACATTTTGGAAAAAGAGGAAATATCCTTTCCAATTTTGTAAGTGTACTTCATCTCAAAATGCAACAGGCCCAAATATCCTGACTGCATTGTTCAAAGAGTGATGAGGAATGCTGTCTAGATTTTTGCTGCTTGTTTCCCTCTTTATCTAGGTAGTCCTGTGGGTTCATTGAAGACTTCTTGTTGTTCAGGTTATCTGTGGATGTGGAGATGACTCTGTAGTCTAGTTTGGAAGCACAGAGTCTAGCACAATGGTCATATTTTGCAGTTTTAGTCACTTCTCCCTTCTCAATATAGTTAGAGAATGTTTGCTAACAACTAGTCAATTTCAATTATCCTATTTCACACGACCTCATTAATTGCTCAATTATTGCAGATTCTAAACTGGATCTAGGCTTTGGAGTGGAGCTATGTCATGAGGATGTGTACTTCAAGATCATTTAATGAGTTATCTCCAAGCTAATATGTGTGTGTATAGCACCTTTCTGGCCTGTAGTTATATCTCACCTTTATTTATAAGTAAAACAGGTGGATGACTGCAGTAGCAAAGAGTGGAAGAAATAAAAAACATAGCATAAAATTCATATCCTAGTCATATACATTAATAAAACATGTCATACAAATTCCAGGGACCATGGGAATAACATGCCCGTTATAATAAAAGGACCTTATAAAAGACACTTTTTACTGAAAGGTAGAAGAGAGAATGGTACTACTATATTAAATCCAGACCATCCCAATCAGTGGAAAGACAGAGGCAGTTGTCTTGGGAGATAGAATCAACAGCTGCATAGCCTAAGTTTGACTAAATTAAACTAGCTTTCTCCATTTCCTGATTATCATTATGTAACAGTTGGCTTAGAGAGTGCTATTTTTTTCAGGCAGAAAAATCTCTGCCTGGTGTTTTCTATTTTAATTTAATTGAATTTAATTTCCATCTTCTGTCAAGAACCAGAGTCCAGGAAGTCTATCATAGTTTGCTACCAAAATAATTGTTCTCATACATTTTCATCTCAATAGCAACTGATAGATTGCTATTCTTATATACCAACAATGAAAAAAGCAATCCCATTATATCTACTAAGGTGTGTCATGGTGAATCAAAATGTTACCCATTATTTTTTACCAAAAGATGTCCAATTATATGACAGCATTCCAGGATAAGTAGAAGAGCTTTTGGATAGAAAACACAAAGCAATCCCACCATTGTGAGTGACACTGGGAAACTGAAAAAATGTTGAACCATCTTTTCTTCCTAAATAATTGGGGAAATGTCTTTTGTACATTTCACTTCAAAACTAAGGCAAGTATTTTATCCTACTTTAGTAATGTCTGACTAAACTCTTAATGGTGCAATGAATAATTTATCATCAGCTTTTTGGGGGATTATTATTATTTATAAAAGGAAAAAGCTAAGTGATTTATAACTGAACTTTACATCTGTCCCTGACTGTCAGTGGCACAAGCTTTTAAATAAGATATTGATTTGGTGGTATAAAAGAGGCTATTCTAGTTCAGATCTCATATGCCTGATTATGTAGAAGAGGGTAAGTACAGGAGCTCCCTCTGAGCCTCTGGAAGCCTGGATGAAAATCACAGATTTGTAAAACACCATTTTTCTTTCTGAACTGTGAAGTAATTTCAGTCCAAGTCTGCTCCAAGCAAACAAGGTAGAGGTGGCATTCAACCGATTTGCACCGGTTCACATGAACCGGTAGTGGTGATTTGGCATAGGTCGCCCGAACCAGTGGCAACCCCTGGCTGAACTGGTCCCAGGTTGCCCAGCCCCCGACCTGGTCACCAGGTGGCACAGTCGCCGGACGCTCACTTGCCCCGGTCGCTCTCCTAGCTTTTCCTACCACATGGCAGCCGCGGCACAGCTCGGGCAGATGTCCCGTGGCTGCTGCACATGCACACTGCATGTTCAGCCACTACACATGCAATGCACATGTGCAGTGGCCCCAGGACATCTGCCCGCCTGCCTGCCTTTCTGGAGCATGCTTTCTTCCTTCTCCCAGCAGACGCGCCTCTTCCAATCTGGCCCGGCCCAGCCAGCCAACAGGTGGCTACATGTCCAGCTGCCCCTTTTTCAGAACAAGAAGCCTCCTCCAACCGCCCGGCTGCTCACCTCCTTTTCTGCCTATTGGCAGAGGAGGAGGAGAGCAACCAGCTGGTTGCATGAAAAAGGGGCAGCTGAAGACCGAAAAAGAGTTGCCTCCAGCTGCTTCTTTCACAGCGCAAGAAGCTGCCCCCAATTGGCTGGCTGCTGTCCTCCTCTTCGGCCATACAGAACAAACAGGCAGAGAAGGAGGTGAGAGTCAGCCGGTTACACTGAAAAAGGAGCAGCTGGAGACAGAAAAATAATCGCCTTCAATTGCTTCTTTTGGAGTACTGCACCACTCCACTCAGACTTGCTTGGGCAAGTCCCTCCGGTGCAGTGAGCTCAATGGGGTGGACCTGTGTGGCCAAATGCAGCTGTGGTGGTGCATTGGAGAAGTGGAGCAAAGCCACTGCAAGAAGCACAGTAATCTAGGGCTGGAAGGGATCCCGGTCATCTTCAAGTCCAAGGGTCTTCAAATTTGGCAAGTTAAGACTTGTAGACTTCAACTTCCATGACTGGAGGAGGAATTCTGAGAGTTGAAGTCCACAAGTCTTAAAGCTGTCAAGTTTGAAGACCCCTATTCTAGTCCAATCCACTGCTCCAACAGGAGATCCTTACAGAATCATAGAATAGCAGAGTTACAAGGAACCTTGGAGGCCATCTAGTCCAACCCCCTGCTCCAGCAGAAGACCTTATATCATCTAGAATCTGGATTATTTTGGTGCCTCTAACAGAGAGGAAAATTGGCAGAGGAGTTTACTAGGACAAGGCTGCCGTGCAGAGGAAGACAGAAATAGTCCTTCACTTATGACCACAATTGAGCCCAACATTTTGGTTGCTGAGCAAGAGCGTTGTTAAGTGAGTTTCACCACATTTTACTCAATCCATGATATCTCCTGGATCTAACAATCATGTGCAGGCTTGGGAAGTAAATCTGAAGGCATGTGCAATGTTCTAATGTACAGAAGTTATAATAGAATGTGTGGCAGAAAGTGGACTATGGGTGTGTTTTTCCAAACACAGTGAGGTTGAATGTGTACAGTTTTTAGAAGAGCTCTCTCTCTCTCTCTCTCTCTCTCTGTACATATACATACAGTATATATAGTAGATAATGTATCTTTTTGTGTGCCTATATACACACTATACTATATACATAGGATTAAATAGTGTATTTTGGATGTTCAGTAATAATAAATAAATAAAGAGGGAAATTGTATCTCTTTGAAGTCAGGCAAGGCACCCCTTGATGCGAGTGACGTCAAGTTGGCCACGCCCACCCAGTCACATGACCACCAAGCCATACCCACCAAATAAGCCATGCTCACAGAACCGGTAATGAAATTTTTTTGAATCCCACCACTGAAACAAGGCAACTTGGTTGAAAGAAAGATAGCTAAAGTGGTTAAAATGTTGGATAGTGTATGTTTCAGTGATAGTGCACAATGCATGTTTATAAATAAATCTTAAGTTTCCAAAGCTGACAATTTGACTGTTATTTGGCTGGAAATTATTAAAATATTAATTTTAAAGATTAAAACCTTCTCAAACTGTCTCAATCTGCCCTTAATATTTGCTCTCATATTACATAGTAGCCACAATAATTATTCATTTATACATTTATTTTTGTTCTGAATTTTTCTAGTGATAGAATATTTCTCAGGTTTTGATGCACTTTTATTAACCAGATGTTCCAGAAACTTCGTAACACTGATTTTGTTTATATATCATGTTTATATATTATAACTATATTATGACTGCAATGTGTGAACTAAACCAGAAAGGTAGAACCTACATAAATATTTCCTCCCCATTTTTGGTACCTTTCCCATATAGCTTGACTGGGATTACAAAAGTCATGTTAGTTTATTGAAGAGAGAGAGAGAGAGAGAAATAGAACAAATATTTTGCTAAATTCATTCAATAGGCTTTGCTAAATTGTAACTAAGGTACACAAACCACAGGAACTGGTTTCATACAACTTACCAAACAGAATCCAGCTAATCTTTTAAAGGTTAGTGCATCATGACCTGCAGATTTTTCTTGAACCGTTCAGCTAGTCTGTTTTGAATACAAAGTACAGTGAGGAAGACCATAATTAGTTTTGCTATCGTAAACAACTATCTATACCAAATTTAGTAGACTAGAAGAGGCTAATGACTACTGTAGGCCTTCAGACATTTAAGCAAACTGTAATTTGCCAGAGGAAGCTAGAATTTTTTTTCTTCAACAAAGCAAAATGCCATTTAGAAAAATGAATGTTAAAATTAAACAGAAATTAAATTACATACAGTACATCCTTGGAAAGGTTTTCATATTTAGAGTAATTATAAACATGAGCCATGACATTGTGAGCACTGTGGGACAAAAGAAAGTTATAACTTCCCTGGAATGTTCAAGACAAGGAGTCCAATTTGGATTAACTATTCATGTTTTGCAATGGCTTTTACTTTCATTAGTAAAGGAAAAAGAGTAAAGATATATGTCACTTAGCAGAAATCTACAACAGTAAGATGTTTCCTAAACTGTCAGCCAAGTCAAAGCATATGACTGTGTGGAGTAGCCAACTTGGCATTTTGGTTAACCCCTGGCATTCCTGTCAGGAACAATGAAATGGTTCCAGTACAGTTTTGCAAAACAGCAGAAATATGATATCTGCACCCCAGTACTAAACAAGAAAGACTTTTTTTAAAAAATGTCACTTCAGACTGAAGGATTTCTTTTTTTTCTTCATAGGATAATAAACACCCCAAACTGATTTAATAAAGAAAATAAATAATCTTTTGATTTTTGGCAGTGGTTTGCCAAATGTGTTATTTCTTGCCATTTAGCTCCCAAACATTTTATTGCCAGGCTAGGCTATAAAACATTCAGCAGCTAAATGGCAAGCTTGGAGAGCAAATCACTGCCAACATCTAAAACCCTAGCTACAAGTATTTTCTATAATTTCAAATCTATTGCTTTCTTGTCACGTCTATAATTCCTCACAGTGCTTTCCATACAGTTTGTCCCAACAGTTTTGAAACTTTCTAACTTGCCAATGGATGTTTTCCCCAAAATATTCAACAATATAATAAGAGTACATAGCTATATCAATAACAACAAGACATATACCTACCCAATCATAAATTTAGATGCTATTTTTCTCTCATTAGAATGTAGATCAAGTCCACAGGAATGTAAAGACTGCACTGGGTGGGGTGCGTTTTAGTCAAGAGAAAAGTCTTAACTGTTTAAGATGAATTTTTCAAATTAGGGGGGGAAATCATGCTGTCTTCTTTTAGATTCAGGATTCTATGACATTAGTTCCACAAAACAGCAAAGAAATAAAATCTGCCCATGAAATTTCAGGACTGATGATTTTGCCTTAACAGTATTTCAGTTGCATTATTGATATGATTGCTAATCAACTTTTGATTTATCTTTTGATCCCTGAGTATCAATTCATCTTTTGATCCCTGAATATCAATTATAGTTGGAATTCCATGAGTTAAAGTTCTTTTTAAGAACTTTAGAAAGAAGCTTTGCTGGTAGATTCTTTGTATTGAAGCATTTTGGACTTAATTTGGCTACTAATCAGGTTGCAAGTCAACTGTTTCTAAAAGTGTTTGGGGAGAAGCTCTGTGCTGCCAAAATACACAATCAAATATTAAATGGAAAAAACCAAATAATCATCCTTCAGCTTCAGCTTACACTTAAATAGTGAAATCCAAGTTAACTCCTAGGTTGTATCATGAGTTGAGGATTAAATCTCTGCAGGAAACATAAACATTTAGATAAACATAAACATGTGCTATGAAAGATTCTGAATGCACTCTATATATTATTTTAGACACATAATTTATACTAATATCCCTCAGCATCAGTGAAGAGATTAATTGAAGTTTAGAATCAAAGGAATGTAACAGACATGAATCTATTTCTAGAAAGCAAGGTTACAATTATGCTAGCTTATAACTGAGTTTTAAAATGAGAAGTCTAGCACTTCATTTTTATGGAGGCTGTAATCTCGGTACTTAATGTTTAGATTTATGGTGTAATCAGAGTTTTCTATATTGTGGCTTCCAACTCAGGCTGGCATGTTTGAGGCTAGATATTTTAAGAACAGAACATTAAGATATTAATATTTCAGGATTCTATACAAAGCTCCTATTTTACTAAACTATAATTCCTCTCTTAAATCTATTTCTTTCTGATACACCTTTCAATTTGTAGTTTTGGGTGGGTGAGGAGAATATCATACATACCAGATACTTTTAATATTTGTTACAGTCCATTTGAAAAAAAATTAAGTACCATAATTAAATATTTTTGAATAATGCTCAAGAAGAATTCCCCATGTCCTAATGAATCTAGAAGAAACAAAAAAAATACTCTTATCATTTTAATTCTTTTTTTTAGTTGCCTGATGAAGAATTATACATTTTTATTAAAATAGATTACAATACACATCCCTATGAAATCTAGTTTAGAATTTCAACTAAAACTTGTATATTGCTCAGTGTCAGTTTTGGCATGCGAAAAATAAATTTATGCATGTATTAATATTTATTTAAAATATCTGTGCATTGTTTTTATTTTTCCCAGAACAAAGTCTTGTTAACTGAGCTAACAAGCATATGTTGAACTGATATTCAGATAACTATCCAGCCTCTCACCTCCCCTGCTATTTTACTTTTCCAATGCCTTCCCCCCTCCCCCTGGCAATCTATATTAAAAACAGTTTTTCCTTAATGGTGGATCTTTGATGTGACTAAAATACAACACCAAAGTTTATTAAATCAACTATGGAACATTAAGACCAAATATTGCTACATATCCTTTCTGGAGATAAACTCCATTGGACTCATGCATGGTATTGTTAAAAAAAAAAAAAAGATAAAGGCAGAAAAATTGGAATGGAATGAAGAGGGAAAAGAATGGTCTCTTTTATTTTATAAATGCCACTGGTAGACATGAGTAAAGAATGATTCACTGCAGACACCACAGACCTGTTGAGTTCTTCCAGATTTGTTGGATTCTCCATCTGTTCAAATAATTTTCATAGCACTAAAATGAGGTAGTGTGACTTCATGAGACATGCTTTACTGTGGTTCTATGTTTTTTCTCTTCATATTCCTACTAATTTAACATCAGTATTCACTCATTATGTTGAATTTCATATAGATGCTGTTTGAATGACTTCAGTGCTGTGATTTTTCTCCCTCTGTAAACTATTCATTATGACAGTGATTAGGTATTATCTCTGAATTACTGCACGAATGGTTATATGTCTAGAATTACAGAGTTAGGACCAACTGTGTAAACATATCCTTAATTTTCTGCCTACACTTGAATGGAAAGAATTGTTGGTTCATAAAATGCACGTAGCCCACATTTAGTCATCAAGCTTAGTGTATTTTGTTAATCCAACCATTAAGATTTGAAACCACAATTTATATCGTAATTGTCGGGCTTCAACAATGCTGCTGATAGAATGAAGCCCGACACGTCGCTATGGTTGGGGGAGAGCTACCTACCTTGAAGGTCCCGAGTTGATGTTGATGACAGCTGATGAAGCCAGGCGCAACTGGCCCTCCCCACTTTGGTGCAACTGGCTGGGAAAAATGCCAGTTGTTGTTTGGCGTTTTGCAAAGCTCTAAGCACAACGTCTCCCACTCTTCTCCTTTACCAGCCGGGAAATACTTCGGGATGTCGTTTCAGCTGGTCAGCATTCCACATAGGGGATATCAGATGGATTGGGGAGGAAGGATAACACTCGGGGAGGGGGAAGATGTTCTTTGGGGGGTTGGGTGGTAGTGCGCGAGATTGCTGTAGATAGATGTTGGGTGTTTTGCTAAGGGCGGATGTTAGCTAATTAATGGGGGGTTGAATGGGAAATATAAATGGCGCTGAGAGGCAGACGCTCTCAGCACTGGCTTTACTCTGACTTTCCATTTGTTGCTGCTGGTGGAGGAAGCCAAAACAAACACACATTGCTACATCAAGACTGTGAGTGAAGTGTTTTATTAAACCAGTTTCAGTGACCTCCCGTAGGAGCTGACACTAATGTTCTATGAATACCACAAATTATGGCTTAGTTAACAAAATAGCAATATCTTGATAACAATCCCTGAATAATCATAACTCTTCCAACTTCGCTGCATCATTGTGATTACTAATCTTATTGATCAATTTTTGATGAATTGCTTGGAAGCTTTAGGCATGTATTGAAAGTCCAGTTCATGTTTTGATAAATAAAATTATCAAGATTATTTTGTTTTGTCTATTAATTGAAGTCTTTGTTTGTGAGAAAGACAAATAACAAGACTACTGCTGCCCCTAGAACAGAGATTTCTACTCAAATGAATTTTCTCCTTTAAAATTTGGCCAGTCAGTCTAAGAAAACAATGATAAGGCTGAGGCTATCAGCATATAAATTTTCTTGTCCATGATGTTATAAACTTTATTTGGACAGTTTCCCTTAGATTTAAACCTCTATGGGTTCCATTATCTAAGATAGCTGTTATCCATTCCATAACATGAATGACAATATCCAAATGGCAAGCAGGAACCCATTGATATAAGGAACTGGCCAGTAATTTTCAAAGTCATCTCATTTTAATTAACACTTGTGGGTTCCATATTCCGATACAAAAGGTGCATAAGAAGACTTCTTTAGTACCTCTGGAGCTAAATATCAGATGAATTTAAAATGTGCACCACTTCCAACTGTAAAAAGGACAGTTTTCATACCCGGCCAAGGGCATGCCAGAATGGAATATGGTTCTTGACTGATTTGTCATCCAGAAACCCAGTATCTGGGTCACAATCCTGAGTCTGCTTACTTTTAACTTTTTAACTTTTTACATTATATTAATGTATTTTCAAGTGTTAAAAGATTTTTTTTAATTATTTAATCTCCAAAACTAAAATTTGGTTTCATTTTGTAACTCTCTCTCTTGAACTGATAGTTATTTGCTTCAAATAACTGATAGTTATTTGATAGTTATTTGCTTTTTTCCTGTTTACAGGTAGTCCTCGACTTAAGACCACAATTGACTCCAAAATTTATGTTGCTAAGTAAGACAGTTCTAAAGTGATTTTTGCCCCTTTCTTGCCACAATTGTTACAGCAATTGTTAAGTTAGTAAGACGATTGTTAAATGAATCTAGCTTTCCCATTGACTTTGTCAGAAGGTTGCAAAGGGGGCTCATATGATCCTGGGACACTGCAAACTTCATAAATATGACTCAGTTGCCAAGCAGCTGAATTTTGATCACGTGACCATGGGATATTGCAACAGTCATAAATGTGAAAAATGGGATCATATCTCTTTTTTCAGAGCAATTGTAACTTCAAATGGTTACTAAATGAACTATCGTAAGTCGAGGACTACCTATAAATTTAACACTTGTACTTAAGGAGAAATGGGAAGAAAGCAGCCTTCTAACTCTAGTGAAGGGAAATGAATATGCTTCTGTAATCATTTCACTGAGACCTGTTCCTTTTATTTATTTAATTTGTTTGCCACTACATGAAATAACTTTCATGGATGTAGAAATTACTCTCTGCTATTTCAGAAAGCACAGAAATTATGGAAGCAAATTTGGATGTGCACATGTCAAATTTAAATTATTAGTAATTAGAATCATGTAAAATAAGGAACAGCTGTTTCAGATATGAAGTTGCATGGTTCACCCATTTTAGATGGGTTTCAGTCTTGTTTACAGTGTATCTCACATTGGGAACCCCAAAACACTTTGAGAAACAGACCATTTTGCATTTGAAACAGATGTTTTCTAGTCAGAATGAGTAATCTGTTACTAAAGATAGTATTTTAAATTATTTTTCTATGCCTCCAGAAGGAAACATTTCCCCCCCCCAGTATATTTTCTTCTTTAATCAAAGGGGATTTCCCTGCCTTATTTCTTTATTGCCATTAACTCCAATTATAGTAAATATAATATAGATTTCCTATAATATAGAATTCTGGATGGTACACAAGGTGGTATTGCCCTAATTAAGGAGGTTCCAGATAACCATTATCTGAACTTGTCTAGATTTTCTATTTCCTAGTACCTACTCTCTAACATCCAACTCATTCTCAGTCCAACTCATTGGTAATATTGCAGATATTGCAGTGTCAACTGGTGGTAACTAGAAGATGGGCTTTTTCTGCTGTAGCTCCTTTCTTCTGGAATATTCTAACCTCAAAGTTTAGAATGGCCACAACTATGTTGGCCTTTCACAAGGCTTTAAAAATTTGGCTGTGTACCTGGTCTTGGGGCTTGGAATGTGCTAATGGCCCCATTACTTGGGTTTACTGTTAGTTGATTAATAATCACAACTGCTGTTTGCATTTATTTATTTTGTAGATGTTTTTTTTACTGTTTTAATATATATATATATATATATATTATAATTTTAGAATTGTAAGCTAACCATAATCACTTGGTTGTGTTGGATGGCAATAAAAATCAATAAAGTGAAATAAAATATTATTTATATCTATACATCCTGCAGACTCTTCTTAAAAGTCAGCAGGAAAGATAAAGAGTATAATTCTCAACTTATCTTTTCATTTCTCACAATGCACAAAAGTTATTTTCTAAAAGGAAAGAAGATACTTCTTTTTGCTGATACCTTGTAAGAGAGGAGGACAAAGCAAGTTTTACTGGGAGAGAGAAATACAAGAAAATTGAATGGACTGAAATTTGATGTAGGGTAATGCTTCCCCAGTGGCTCCTGCATACATCATTTTCCCCATCATTCAAGAGCATCCATCAATCCTCCGGTGGCTACAAGGAATATGATACGACAACAATCTTTTCTCTGTAAACTTCCTTAGATGAACATACCTGAAGAAGAAAGCCTTTGTTTCATGTGTCATTTTTTACTTCATTGCAAGAAGAGGAATTTCTTGAAATGTGCAAGCAATGAAATCTATATAGAAATTAGTTTTTCACTAGGATTTTTTCCCTAATGAATGTACACAGGGAATGTGCTTGGAATTGTTATATTTAAAATATACAGTTCACAGTTGTACAACACTTAATCATCCAGATTAATCTAAACTGATAGTTTCCTGTGGACTACTTTGGTGGACTAAGTCTCTATTATAGAATTTCCACATTTCTTCAGAATCGTAAGTTCAGATAACTGTAGAGCCGACGTAGCCATTCCTTATTCTGGTACTTCAAAACTAAGCATACTTCACAGGAAGTTGAGCACATTCAATTTTATATGAGTTATTTTTGAATGAGCATGTCTAAGATAAGAATCATGAGATGCTTAACCAGAACTAGTTTCATCAATGATCCCCAACCTTTCTTATGCCGCGGCCCAGTATCCCCAACCTTTTTTATGGCGCGGCCCGGTACCGGCATTAGCTGGGCGCCGCCATCTTTTTTTGATGAAAAAGTGCTTCCGGTGACCTCATCGGAAGCACTTTTTCATCAAAAAAGATGGCGGCGCTAGTGCTTCGTGAGCTTTTCTGGGTAGAAATGGCTTTCTACCCGGAAAAGCTCACCGAGCGCTGGCGCCACCATATTTTTGATGAAAAGTGCTTCCGGTGAGCTTTCTACCCGAAAAGCTCACCGGAAGCACTTTTTCATCAAAAAGATGGCGGCGCCCAGCAAACCAGCGGCCCGGTAGGACTTGTTCCACGGACCGGTACCGGTCCGTGGACCGGTGGTTGGGGACCCCTGAGTTTCATAACAACTTACTCAAATATAGCATAGTGAAGGAAAGCATTTGCACTTCAACTCCTTGAGTTCATTCTAAAATGCTTGAATTTGCATTTCAACTGCTTGAGTTCATTCTAAAATGCTGTTTATTTTAAGCAATGTAAATTTGTGCGAAGGGAGGGAGGGACTAGGAGTGGGTTTCGTAGCCTTCTACAAACTTGTGTATGATAGAGTTGGATAGCCTGTGTATTTTCTTGCTCTTAAATAATCCATCTTATCATTTCCTTGACAACTTGTCAGCTTTTTAATACATTTTGAAGTTCCTTTTATGATAAAAGTGATCTTAATATTTTCTAGCCTGTTTCATGATGGCTATTAGATAAATGGAATAAAAGCACATATTTCAATTTAAAGGGTTTTGTTGAAGAGTTTTAATTCAAGCTGTTCCGATCTGAGGTGGAAGAACTTGGCTAATTTGGGTATTGTCTTCCTAGAATTAATAATTAATAAAGAATTCCAGTGTAGGCATCTTCAGCTTCATAGCAAGATTTGAGTTTGAGTCAGACTTTCAAAATTGGAACAAAATATTTAGCTCATGATTTTATTTATTAACTAATCTTTTCTACTTTATGTGTATCCCAGAATGTACCATCTTCAAAGTAAAAATTGACAGCAATGCAGCATTTAAACTTACTGTAACTGGCAACATGTGTAGAAACTAGACTTGCCCCAAAGAACCATGATTAGTAGATCCTAACTTATTGACTTTTACATGCCATTCAGTATTGAAGATTTATATGTGTAAACAAAAACAAAAATGTATTATGTATATGTATGTATGTATGCACGGGGTCATGAACAGGTATCACAGCTGGTATTGTACAATTTTGCTTGAAAAAAGGTTTATGATTTTGATTTTTCCAGTACCTCACTAAACTTACTTCCTTATAATTGTTGTAATTGCTATTTTTAGTTCAGTGGTTCCCCGCATTTTGTTTAGAAACTGCTGTCTAAATCAAGGGCATTTTGCATGCAAATTATTTGAGTCATCGCTAATCCATGGTTACCCTGAGAAAGAATATAAAATGATGATATGTCCTTCTTGATTTTTTTTGGTCATGAATCCAAATTTATTGATATAAAATGTTATGGAAAGATTTCCACACAAGGCTCAAGCAGATTTATCTGACATTGTACATGAGGAAATGTATGTGTCTGTCATTCAGGGATAGTTCAAAATGCATTCCTTTTATATGTCAGTGCATTTTAACATTCCTGACTAGGGACCCTCATATAGCAAAGCACATAACAGGAACTTGATTCAACCAATCAACACGTGGGACACACATCTCTGTAAAACTCACAGTTGGGTTTTGGAAGATATTTTCATCAACCCGCCACTTACCCATCATTGCCTACACAGTGTAGGAATACGCAATGGGTATGGATAGTTGCAAGCAACTCTAAATCAGCCTTCAACAGGGTGTCTACAGGAAGGATCAAATAGATTAA
Source organism: Notechis scutatus (assembly GCF_049901735.1). NCBI lineage: Eukaryota > Metazoa > Chordata > Lepidosauria > Squamata > Elapidae > Notechis > Notechis scutatus. The sequence continues at coordinate 140,295,762 of NC_142012.1, read as the reverse complement.
GATGGTGATGATAGCCAAGCAATTGAAGCACTTACCTTTTTTACATGCATTATATAAAAGAGATGGGATATCAGTCACATGGTTGAGGCTCTCATCTTGATATCTTTGACACCCAATGTAGATATCCATGTTAAGAGTCAGCAAGGTATTTAATAGCGCTTCAAGGTACCTAACGTCACACTGGAAAGATATTGTGAAAGAATAAAGCAAGGGAGTTTTACTATTTTTTTTTTAAATGAAGAAAGGATACAATAAAAGCTTGAATACTCTGCCCCAAAAATCAAGTGGACAAAAGTTGTACATTCAAAGTCCAGCCAATCAAGCAAAACCAAGCAAATGTCAGGCAAAGTCTACGTAGGAAAGAACTCCAGCAGATGGAAATTGGGCACCTTATATTATGACATCACACTTGTTTTGGAGTAGAAAATTTCAATATGATTTTTTTTAATGTATAGAATTGTATAATAATCTCCATATGAAATACAAATGGAAACTAAACAAACCTCTGTGTTTAAATTTAAAGCCTAAAAGGGAAAAGCCTTGATATAGTCTGCATTTGCATGATATTTTACTTAGTATTACAAAATGATTTTATACTAGATTAATATCTGTGAAATTAGCTGCTTATGGTAGCATTTTTGCATTAGGAATGATTATATTAACATCTGATACAATGAAAGCTTAAGAGCTATTGCTGCAATTATACCGGGGGGACCTCGCTCTTTGGAACTAAACTATTAGTTTAGAGGAGAGGAATTTTATATACTAGCATTATTTGAGTGAATTTCACTAAATTTGGGACAGGTGAGAGAGTATTTAAAAGGATTTTCACAACTCCTATAATGGAGGAGTTTTGACATGTACTGTATATACTGTATTTCAGTGGGTGTGTTTCAAAAAAATTTCCTACTGGTTTGGAGCTTGCTTCAGAGCTTGTTTCACCCGCTCATGTGCAAGGCTGGTGAGCTTTACAGGCACGCCTATCATGCCCAATTTTCACATGTGCAGGGCTTAGAGATGGCCCTTCCCTGTTGAACTGTATTGTTTTTTAGCTCAGCTGAGGTGTGGCAATCCAATTCTGCCACGCAAATCAGCTGAACTAATAAACAGCAGAATACAGGAGAAATGAGAGATAAGAGCAGGGATGAGTGGGCGGGGCCAGTCAAAATTTTCCCTACTAGTCCACCAGGCATTCTATGTTTGCTACAAGTTGTTCAATGAATGCAACCATGAGTTCTAATGCTGCCTTAGGCATGAATCCAACTGAATGATCTTGTGTCAGTCACTTTCTCTTAGGCCCTAGGAAGGAAGTAATGGCACATTTAAAAAACCTTGACAAGAAAACTTCAGGGACTTGTCCAGTCTCTGAGAACCGGACATGATTGAATGAACATAACTACCTTTCTTCCTCCCTGCCTTTTTCTTTCTTTCTTTTCATTTCTTTCTATCTTTCTTTCTTTCTTTTCTTCACTTTTGAATTAACTTTCAAACACTTGGCTTAATTCACACATAAATCAGGCATGTTTACTGCCTTTCTCTGTAGCTTATCAGGAAGCTCAGGAAAGGAAAGTCAGCGCCTGAATTATTTTCCAACCTGTCAGGCTACAGAACTTTTCCCATTCACTCAACTAGAATGAACTTCTGAAAAAGTATCAAAACGTATCAAAAAGGAATCCTTTATTGAGATGCGACAATGCATGTAGGAGTTCAAAGCAGCGTCTGAGGTCTCTTAGGCATACAGGGATACATAAGGGAGTTTAGAACCTGTCCCCTTATCTCAATGTGCATTTAGTGAAACAAAAGCCAGTATGTTAATTCCTCCCCACCCCTTTTGTAAGGAACGATCGTTTTCACAGTTTCCCAGGGCATACCTAATTTCCTCCCACCCTCTTTTTAGAACAAACTTTTCCAGAGATTCCCAGGACACATCTCACTGTGGAATTTTTATGATCTTCTCATCTCCTGGCTGTGCCTCTCAGAGGTGATAGGTTCTGGCCATCTGGCTTTTCTCCCTCCATTGTATCATGTGTGGGTTATACAAATTTGATATAAGATTAAATATATTCAGGTTACATCAAGAAAGGATTTCTTTATCAGCCTCCCCACCCCCCTTTTCTTCTTCCACTGAAGAAATGACAGATACATGGATCTGACACAACCCTGGAAATCAACTGAAGTGCTTAAATTTGCTTGCTGTGCTAAAAGAGGAAGAAAATAAACAAACAAGGAAGCAACAAGAAGCATTTTGTGTTTGTCAGTTGGACTTGGTGTTGTGAACCCATCCATTTTGATGCTAATCTTTTGAAAGTAATTCTTGGGAAGAAAGACAAGAGACTATTCTGCAGATTCCTATACACAAACAGAATACAACTATTTACTTAAGTAATCTTTTACAGACTGCAATTCCTTCTTCCACTTTGGCTGCAGTGATGGTCTGGGCTTCCATCCAAAAGAAGTCCCGTTTCTTTATTCCTTCCACCAATGCCAAAAATGAAACACTACCTACTTCCCTTATCATGGATGAGCCTTTCCAGATATGTGGCTCCCATTTTTTAAAATCTGAGTGGTCTTCTGTTGATCTCCCTCTCCATACTTGATACATTCCCATCTGATGTGACCACTGGTGGATGAAGAGAAGACTTCCTTTTTAACCCTTATTCCTAACATTCAGTTTGAAGTGGGAATTGGTACAACTCTTACCATTTTACCTTGTTTTAAAAGAAAAATAAAAGGAAATACCTACTATTTCACCATTTCTCAAACAAAAATAATAATATTGAGGCCATATTTTAGTGCAGTAGATTTTTAAATGGATATAAAACTGAAACCAGAGACTTTTGTTTTAGGACTACTGGGCAAGGATCTTGAAAATAATCTGGAATTTTATTATTGTATATGCTGGCTGCAGCAAGAATTCTTTATGCGCAAAAATGGAAAGATACAACAATCCCTACAATGGAATAATGGATGGACAAACTGGTGAAGCTTTCAGAAATGGCCGAATTAACTGCTTTAATCAAAGTAAAGAATACATCCAGTTTTGTTTCTATTTCTAGACTTTGTGCTCAAGACAGAAAAAAATGAAGACTGATTTTCAGATTTGTTGATTAGATGTTGTCATAGAAATAGTAAGAGTAAAAAAAAATGAGGCTGTACCTCATTTTTATAGTGCCTTACTAAATAGTACCTTACTATTTTTATTCTATTATGCTGAAAAATGTTGAAAGTGTTGGCCTTTTTTCCCCCTCCCCACTCTCAGATAACAGATAATCAGAGTTGGAAGGGACCTTATAGGTCATCTAGTCCACCCCCACCTCACACTTCTTCTCCCCTCCATTTTCTTCTACATTTCCCTACAATCTTTATTTTCATTTGTATTTTATATTATAGGATTCAACTTGCCTTTCACCTCCGCTGGCAATTTATTTATTTCAAAAATATCCAGCCTGTTACCAATCTGGGAGCTCAGGGTAAAAGGCCCCCTAGATCACCAGTAAGGGAAGAGGATGGAGTGTTGCTGCCACAGAACAGTAGAGTAGACAAACTGGCATGAAATGTAATGAGGGCAGCAGTCAAACAGCTTCTTCTTGTGCTGTGGAAAATATTACTTTGGTGCCATAACAACTTCTCTGGTTTATACCACACTTGGAACATTGTGTCCAGTTCTGGTCACCATGATACAAAAAAAAAAAAAAAAAAAAAAGATGCTGAGACATCAAGAAAGAGTGCAAAGAAGAGGAACAAGAAGAGCCCGGAGGCTAAACTGGATGAAGAGTGGATGATAGAACAAGGTAGGTCTAGTCTAACGAAGAGAAGGAAGCAAATTCTGGCAGTTGAAGTCCATTCATCTTAAAGTTGTTCAGGTTGAGAAACACTGTAATTCTGCATTATTGTACCTCTTTGTACGAAAGTAGTAACCAAGCTGCCAAAAAGTAACAAAAACAAAAATACCTAGGCTGTGTCACCCTACGGCTGCCCACGTCAAGACTCCCAACAATCCTTCTCCTTTCCGCGCGCAATTGCACGGGATTGAAAATGCAAAATAAAGCCGCTGGAATAAGCAAAGCGACTCGACGTTTATAAAGCCAGCATTTAGAGTGAGGGCGAAGGCTTCACCTCTCTACTGAGCATGTGCACATATTCCACACATGCTCATTTGAGCGCGCTGGATGTTCCCTTCGCACCGATTCTGTGAAGTGAAGAAAAAAATGTGGGGGGGGGGAGGGGGAGAGGGGGAGAGGCTGAATACAAGATACGTTCCCAGCGAGCCAATGGCTGAATCTCGCAGCTCCTTCTCCAGAAGCTCCGATTTCGCTTCGCTCAGGTCTCCCTGCTGCCCCTCCCCTCCCACTCCCGCCTGACGTATAAAAGCTCTAGCGATCATCACGCGTGCCCTTTGCCTACTGCCCAAGGACCGAAGGGAGGAGCAGGGAAGGTAGCCGCAATCGCTCTCCATCCGTGCGTTTGAACCAACTTCATCGGAGGGCGGGGGGGCTCCTCCTTCCCCAACTCTTTCCAAGTGAACCCGTGGAATTTTCAAGCCCTACTTCCTCTCCCTCCAGGGAAACTTTTCCCCGAGACCATTTCCTTTGGGGAGTTTGGATGGCAGCCCCCCGGGCTTGGCATTAAAAGGGAACGCAGGCGAAAGGATTCCCTTTGAGCGAAGGGACGAGCGAGCGAGCGAAGAAAAAGGACAGACCCAGCCGCTGATTTTGCTGGCTGATTTATGGGAATGCTGAACATGACGATGAGGACCGCTGGACCCCTCGCTCTCGTCTTGGGTTTAGTCATTCATCTCTTCCCTCCGGTCCAACTCGCCGAGCCCGAATCCTATCAGTCGCCCCTTCCTGCAGGTACCTAACCTTGTTCTAGTTCTAAGCTTACAGTTTATATGCCTGTTACAGAAGGCGAGAGTGTTCCTGCCCTGCCCTACCCTAGGCACTTTCCATTATCAGCCTGATTTATAAGACGATGATTAATTTCTAGGAGGTGGGACTACGTTTCTTTTCTGAGAAATGCTTGCCTCTATTTGTACGAGATTAAGCCCAACAGCCGATGAATGGATGAGGTATTGATGAAGCGACAGGAGAGAGGGGATCCCTGATCTTGCCAAGTTTGATTTTAAAAGATTTTTTTCCCCACTTTTGTATGGAGTTTAATTTCTGGTTTTGTCAAAGAATCAGTTTCAAAGCATTTCTCCCACTTGTGTATTCAAGAGACAAAAGTCTTCTTGTGGCCATTCTCTTCCCTTATAAGGATAATCCAGGGGATTCATCATTCCTATTTTTCCCCTTTCTTTTTCTTTCCCCATTTATGCAGAACCTAAGTAATTGGCAAATGCTCACCTAGATACAAATTGAAACAAATGTTATTTGTTAAAAACTGGTTTCTAAATGCATATATTCGGGATAAAGATGGTGGTCATTAAAAAGAGAAATTAATTAAAGCAACACCCTCCCTATCAGAGAGAAATATGTTCTGAAATTTTGAGGTTCTTTTTTTAAATGGAATTCTCTTTGTGTCTGGGAGGAAAATTTAAAAGAAATGGAGCTGTACAAATGCAATTTTCTTTTATTCCAAAAAGTTTATTTTGGGTACCTCAGATTTTAACTATGTTCTATCAGAGAAAGATTTGTAGTTGTTTCGAAAGCCCTCAAAATTACAAGGGTGTCTTAGAAACAAATTTAAGTGAAGCAGAAGCCATTTTTCTCGAAAGAGGGGAGGTCCTGGGAGGTATTAAGTCCAGAGTCTTAACATGGAATAGCTATGAGGGCATCTGTGGATTTCCATACATTCTTCCTTGAGAGTAATTTAAACATCAGCAGCTGGGTTGGGAGGGGGTTATGGCTGTAACTTGTCAAATGCACTTAAATGGCTGTCATGAAGAATTTATTCTCACTCTGATGATTCCAGTTTCAGAACCCAAGTAACAAAATGTAGAAATCCAGTTTCAAGCTAAGAGAGAAATCCTTTCTTTTTCTTAGGCAAAAAAGGAAATGCTGCTTTCTTGGCATCGTTTCATTTGGTAACAGACTTGGCCTGATGACCAAGGTTGGGGAAAATAGTTTATTCAACTTAGTAACTGTTATTTTTATATCCTCCTGCTCCCCCAGCCAGTTTTCTCGAAATGCTCATATTCTATTTTTTGGATCTTACAAAGTGCTTGTTCTAAAGAGCTGGAAAGCAGCAAGAAATTCAATCCCCAATGTGTAAAGCAGAAGTATAAAAACATGCATTAAACCTGTTCAAAGAAAAGCACTTAAGACTTTCATTCAACTGCAATAATGGGTTTAAAACACACATTTTGTTTGCCACATGTTTTTTGCTTGGATCAGAGTTTTCATATTCTTACATGTATCTTGTCTTGATCAATCATAATGTTTGATCTCCATCCTTGATAATAATGCAAGAACTTTATACACAGGCACACACTTTAGGAAGATATAAACTAATACAAACTAATATCAAGTAAGGAAATTGAAAAGATATAAATCAACATGAAGGTTAAAAAATGAAAGAGAAAAAAATAGTTTAACCATTTGTTTTTGCCTAAATTCTTTTAATATGCCTATTAATATTTCAATTCTATTTAAAGGAACTTCCAGAACCAATAAGATAATTTATTACTCTCCAGAGTTTTGGGGTACATTTTAAAGTAGCAAACAACTACTAAAGAGAATATTTTATTTTTTTCATAACATGCTTAAAGTGTAAATATGTTGTTTATCTTATATAAAGAACATGTGCAGAAGAGGAAACTACCTTAAGATTGACACGCTTTCTTGACCATAAATCCTATAGATGTTGATGACTTGCACTGGGGGATATTTATATTCCAACTTAGACTTACAGGAAACTGCGGGACTATTGTCATGAATATGCTGCTTTGATTCTAGAATGTGACAATGTATTTTACCCTGGTGTTGCAGTCTGGCATGAAGGTATTATTTTGACATATTTTTAATTTTTTCCAAACAGCCAGATATCTTACTAATCTTAAGTAATTTGAGGCAGTTTTCTGCAGAACTATGACATTTTAACATTTTACTATCAGGTAAATTTCATTATATTGGAAAAAGACAGGGGTGGGATTCAACCGGTGTTACTACCAGTTTGGTGACTATATTTTGCTCGTGCCTGACGCACGCTGTGCGTGCGTGTAAACAACCTTAAGCTGTGCTTCCCGGACAGCTGAAAAGCGCTTTGCACAGGTGTGCAGCATTTGAAAAGCCACTTTTTTCCTGCTTTTTCACCCTCAGCTGTGCCGCGCAAAACAGCTGAAGTTGAAAAAGCAGGAAATAAAGGACAGATAATAGCCCAGGTGGTCAGTTGGGCCAAAGCAGCAAACACAGAACCAGTTTGGGATCTGCTGCTCTTCAGAACTACTGGTTCTATAGAGCCGGGCAGAACCGGTAGCATCCCCCACTGGAAAGAGAGACTAACTCTGTCTTTTTGGTCCAAAGTATTCTGATTCATATTCTATTGCATTGCTCATTTTGTTCAGCTATTTATATATTACTCTTTTTTGTTGAACAGACAAGGTAGGTCTATTTTGATTCTTTTTTAATTGGATGACATAGCTATAGATGTTATTATGCTTTGTGTAGCCAAGTTTCATGCTGTGGCTTGTTGAGCCTGCTCAATGAAAAATTGGGTTCATTTTGAGCTATTCATGTTCTGAGCTTATCTAAATCTTATTGACATGGTTTTTTTTTTCTGCCACTGTTTTTCTTATGGATTGGTCACTGATGAAGATTTGATTGTTGACTGACAGGTTGTTGTTAAAACAATGCAATACATTTTCCAAAAATGATAGAAACGTCAAAATGACACATTTTTTCCTCTTAGATCAGGGTATCAAACTGGCAGCCTGCAGGCCAGATGCGTCACACACAGGCCATGCCCACCCCAGCTCCACGAAGGGGAAAAAGTCACAAAACATTACATGATGGCAACGTGACATGGCGAGTTTGACACCCATGTCCATCCTAGATAATGGACAGGCAGAGCAGAACCAAAATATCAGAGTGGATTTATTTTTCTTTGTTTGTTGGTTTGAAAGCTATAAAAAGTTAATTCACAAACTGCCCCATGGTGAAAAGATGGCAGATTACATTGAGTCAGCATGTAACAGTGGCTCTGTCTAGACTGAAGCAGATGTGAAAAAAGGAGAAAGGAGATCTAAGTTGCCACGAATGAAGTAAACTATGCAGGAATTATGAATGACAGCAGGAAAAAAAAATCCCCTTGCATAGGTTAGATCTGGAGAGGAAAAATAGATTGGAAGAGGGATTCCTCAGTGTTGGATTAAGTCCAACCATGAGGATATACTGCTTTCCTGGAATGCAAGAAGGCATTCATTGGGCAGGATTTAAAAACATGCCTGAGGTATGATGTGTTTGCATATCACAGTTGAGTGTTCTGCTAGGTAGAATTATATCAGCCATAGAAAGACTTCACCATAGTACAAGCCCTCACTGTGGCCAAATGGTTAAAAATGTTAAAACGATGTTTCCTTGGCAGAACTGTGGTCTCCTAAAGAAGAGGAAGGCATCTTCTGTTCCATTTAAGATTTGGGACTGCTGGAATATTAGTATCCAAATTGGGCACAAGAATGTCAAGGATTTTTAAGAAAGGATTGTCCATTTTTCCAATTTTGAAGGAGTGTTGTTGTCTTCTACTTTTACAGTAATCATCTTATTATTACTGTATAGAATATTATTACTGTCATCTTTCTGTGAGAGTATTATTTTTATTAGTTTCCTTTTTTAGAATGGAAATGATTGCTGTTGTTTTTCATCAATGCATGACCAGATTTCTGGGTAAATCTCAAAAACGGATAAAAAGTAGTACTTTATTGTCATTGCACCTCGTACAATGAAATTAAATGCCATCTTCAGCGTACATTATACATAAGAAAAACTATAAAAATAAAACAAATACACACATCCTTCACATTCTATGCAACTGAATTGAAAACCCCTGATAGCATTAGTATTGCTCTATACAGTAGAATTCAATATAATTACTGCTCTGGGATAGAAGCTGTTTTTCAGCCTATTTGTCCTTATCTTTATAATCCTGTACCACCTTCCGATGGTAATAGTTCAATGATGGTGAACCTTTTAGAGACCAAGTCCCTAAACTGCAACCCAAAATCCACTTATTTATTGCCAAGTGCCAACACAGCAATTTAACCTGAAAATGGAGGTTTTAGTTTAGAAAAAGCAACTCATACATTAACATCTTTTGTCTTAAAAGAAAAACACAGTAACAGAGCTTTCAATGATACAAACAACTTTTTATTGAAAGTTTACATGTGGCATGCTTTTGAACTTGGGAAAGTTAAATGAGTCAAGGCTTCTGGGTTATATAACACAGCAAACCCTAGACTTTTAGAGACAAGCTATGAACAGTTTTAATTCAGGCTTTGCAGATAACTTTTAGGATGGACTTATGAGCAGGTAGGGAAAAACCAAGATATTGATCAGGAGGGTATTTCAGCTAGCCGATAATTGGGACTCCTCTGCACAACCCTATTGAATAACATGAGCCAAGCTGGGCACATGGGGAGACAGCGTAGGAAGAAGACACATTATTTCACTGCCCCTTCCCCGCAAAAAACCAGAGGGGAAATGGAGCATTCACCTTCTTTCTCCCATAGCTCTGAGTGCTTCCCAGCTGCTCCCAAGGACTGCGAGCAGCGGCATGGAGGAGGAAAGCCTTTGGGCGCCACTTTCTCCACACCGGGGTGATGGAAAGGACCGTGGTGCATAAAAGGCATGCGCTGGAGAATAGCGCATGAAATTCTTTGCAAAGAGTGGAGGAAATGGCTGTTTCTGGCAAGCATCGCTTGGATGTTGGGCCAACGCTCAATACCTTCCCCCTCGGATGCCGCACTTCTTTCGTAAGGTTCTGCTTTTAAGGAGGAAGGGAGGAAATTTTTCTTGTAAGCCTAGCCAAGACATTGAGAGCTCATTTTCTTCATCTTATGGGAAGGCTAGCAAGATAGTCTAGTGGCTAGCATGCCCAACAGAGAGGGCTCTGAGTGCCCCCTCTGATACGTGTGCCATAGGTTCGCCACCACTGTAATAGTTAAAAAAGGGTGCCAGGATAAGATGGATCTTTAAGAATGTTTTGAACTTTCTTAAGACAGCAGAGCTATAAAGCTCTTCTAAAGAGGGGAGAGGGCAACCAATGATCTTCTGGGCAATGACGTTAACCCTCTGGAGTGCTGTCCTATCTGCCATTGTGCAATTGGCAAACCATACACAGGTGCAGTAAGTTAAAATACTCTCTATGGTGCACCAGTAGAAGGTCACCAGCAGTTTCTCATCCAGTTGTTTCCTGAGAAGTTTCAGATAGTATAAACTCTGCCTGCCTACCTAAGGAATAATGATGGTCACCTTATTAAATATTTCAGTTTTTCAGCTTCATCAGTAGCTCTAGTGAAAAAGAAAAAAAAGTAAAGCAAATGGGAGGGGGAGGGGGCTGCCACTTCTTTTTTGAGTGGGAAAAGCTGAAAGGATCATGAATAGACAGAACAATGCCTCCTTCATGCAACTACTCTTTGTACTCATACGAATAATGATTGAATAGAGTAAATAATAGTGGCTGCTAACTTGTTGCTGTACTTGTAACCAACATTTAAATACTATGTATGCTACATTTGCTAAAATGCACTGACAGAAATAGAGTTTATAAAGGACACATGCACAATGGAGCATATCCCAAATTTATTGGCTGCTCAAGTCCTGACATACTAGTAATAGTTTAGATTCCTGTCAAAACAAATTATTCTGCTCGATAGTTCTTTTTAATGCCCTGCTATCATCCTCAGAAAAAATGAACTTGTATAGAATGTGTTTCTCTTGTTTAAAAAAATCCCCCAAAATATAATAAACGTGGCTCTTGTTAGGAAGAGATGTGTAGCATGAAGCAATTACTTGGGAACTTTAATAAAAATAGGGAAGTGTAGAGTGCAACAGTTTTAATGTGTAACTTTGTCTTGTGAGAGTGTTTTCTCTACTTCAGACAAGTAAAATGTGTGGTTAATAATAAACCCACAAGCATATCACTATGCTTATTTGCTTCATTATTTTTTGCAAATGTTAATTTCTTGGTTTAGCTATATTATGTGGAATTTTAAAACTGATTTGTATTCTCATCTATAAAATGTTCATACCAGTTCTTGAAGTTTAATATATCGTGTGGTTTTGTTAATATATAATAAAATACAATATATATTACTGGGATGAATTAGAGGAAGTGATACACAAAGAAGGTCAAGTACATTGGAAGAGCAGTAGCTATGTCTGCTCAAGAAGTCAACAAATTGGATGCTAAAAAGTAATTTAAAATATTCTCTGCATTTTCATATTTGCCTGCTGCTATTTAAACAGCTGGCCCTTGTAAAAAAGAGTGTTTAAGCACAATAAACTTTCTCTAAACTTTCCTCACTTTGTACAACTGGAGCCAGCTGCTAAGTGTTTCCTAAATGCTGAGTCATTAAGCAATCATGAAATGTATATATTTATTTATTGAATTGAATTTATTGAATTTATATTGCCACCTATTCACCCATGGTGAATACACACCATTTGGGAATATAAAATACAGTATGAAATGGAATGAGAAGATATAGTAAATGGGAAATTGTTGCTTCTTATTACTTATATATCAATATACCATATCTTTGTTCAGTTCAATGGTATAAAACATGAGTTGGTTAAAACTCATCACAAGCTCTGAATTAACCATAAATCTTGAAAGATGATCAGAAAAATAAATTGGTTTGGCTGTTTGTAGGCAAATATAATTTTCTTATTCTAAAAGAGTATATGTAATTTTTTTGCAAATAAGGATGTTTCTAAACTCTATATTTTGCCTTGATGCATTTCATTTTCCCATTTATATATTTAAAATCAGAGAAAGAACAATTAAGGAGGTTAGAGAAGCTCTGCTTTAGATGGATTGCTTTTCAAAATAAATTTTATTAAAGGTTTTACAAGGTACATAAAAATTAATAAACTAGTACAAAGTAGAGGAAAGGAAGGACAAAAGGGAAAGAGGAAAAAAAGAAGCTTCTGATTTTTCTTGCAGGAAATATAAGTACTATTACCAAATTGTCTCTTACCCTATGATTACATAGAAGCTTACTTTTTCTATTATCATTTTGTTTCTAATTATAAAACCACAAATCATAAGTGCATTTTTTCCATTCATGCAAAAATTCTATAAGGAGCTTCCAGTTAGCCATAAATGTAGATATTTTCTCCTTTAGATGGATTTACTGGAGGAAATTTGGAAGAAAAACTGGAACTTGCTTCTGACCAAGTGGCATTTTTGATCACTGGTGGTCTTCTCTTTCTAACTAGTTTATTCTTCTCTGTACTGCAGGAAATTAGAGTGCCATAAATACAAGAAGTTGGACTGTCCATTAGCAATGAGTTTTATTACAGTGGTTATGAGATAGTGTTTTTTTCTTCAGTTCTTCTATGACTCACAGTTCTTGTGTTTGTCGGGAAACCTATGATACACAAGTTTGGATCAAATCTGTCCCTCTTAATCAATATTTTAATATGCTGGAAATAATCAGGAAATACATACAGGGGTGGTGTGCTGTCCCAGCCAGTCTATGGGAATTGGATAATTACTTAGGAATTATGAGCTGTTCCCTTAAGGGAATGCATCATGGTAAATCTAGTTAAAGGTATCCTGGGAAATGTAGTCCATATCATGTGACCACATCTGTAATCCTGATTGGTCACTAAATTGACCCTTGAGGGGTTGGGGGAAGTTTTCCTCACTTTTGCCTGAACTCTCCAACTCATGGCAGCTGCTTTCTATCACTACAAGATGGGTTAGAAGATAACCATTTTTTACTACAAGGCAGATATACAAAGGATTGGTCATTAAAGAAGAACTTCATCACAAATGTGAGTTATGAGGATACCTGATGAACCAATAAATGTACTTTGTTATGGACATATTGTTGAGTTATCTATCTGTACAGCTTATAAATCCACCTCTGTACAGATACAGAAAAGGTGGGATTCAAATTTCTTAACAACAAAGACACAGCCCTCCATGATGGAGCCCTTCATGGGGAACAAAGCAAGAACTTACTGATCCATCCCAAAGGGAAGCTTCAAAGTGGCAGCAGCAGCGCTCTGGGAAGACAGCCCTCAGGGCCCTGGGAAACCATCTTGTGCAGCACAGCAACATTTACTTTTGCAACTGGGAGTTGCTGCTTTGGGTTCTGCAAGTTCCACTCCCTTTGGGAAATGGCTCCGGATGGCTGAGAAACAGCCAGGTTGAATCCTGTTCCTCTCTGCCACCCGGAGCCATTTCCTGATGGGGACTTGCAGGACCCAAAGCTAAATTTCTCTGTGCCGGAAAGAGACTCTCGCTCTCCCAGCTAGACCAGCAGGGAGAGAACCAGCTGCTGACCTGGCCGGAGCTGACACAGAGCTGCTCCATGTGCTTTTCAGCAAAGGCAAGTAGGGGGGAAGGTGACTGGCAGTGGTGGCAAAAGGCAAGTGGGGGGAAAGGTGACTAACGGCAACAGGCAACCAGGGCTTGCTTGCAGAGCCTCACTTATGATCAAGAAGGCAGGGAGCAATGGCTGGCATGGCGGGTGGACAAAAGCAGGCTGCAGGGAGCCATAATTTGTATGCATGATTAGGACTGACTAAGCGGGAAGGGGAGGGGTGGGCGGAGAGGGTCGGGGCTAGCCAGTGGTGCAATTTGCCGGTTCTCCAAACTGCACAGAATCATAACCGGTTCTATAGAACCAGACAGAACCGGTAGAATCCCACCCCTGAATACATGACTACATATTTAATTCTACATATTTGACATGGGGACAGTATTGCCACTCAGCAGAAAAATGCATACCTTATTAATAGTGGAAATTTGTTTCTTATGGTTGACAGTAGCTTGATGAATGGGCCAGGTCTCCCTCCATAGACAACGTTGTTTCATTTCTGTGTTATTTTTGTGATTTTATGAATGTGGGTTTTGAAAGCACAAAGAGTTATGAAAACACATGCTTGCCTCTTGCACATATGGAGTTATTCAGTTCAATTAGAAGGAGGATGTACATGCCTATTATGTGGACTCTAAATTGCCAGTTTCTAAGTAAATGCAGTGTTCACTTGAGAACTGGAGGTTATTTATTTTTCTTTAACTCCACACATTTACATGCCTGAGAGGGGAAAGGCCTGTCTCCTTTGACAAAGACACATTGACCTTCTGAGTTCAGCCGTTTATCTCAAGAGTTGACCGCACAGTTTTTCCTAATAGTAACTGGTCAGTGCCAACAACCTTTGGGTATTTTTTTTCTTACAATTACCTAGATACAACACAAAAAAATACTTATGAATACTTACTTACTTACTTGAATGTGCATATTTTAATATGCTGGAAATAATCATGAAATACATGCATGGGTGGGATTCACATTTCCTAACAACAAAAACAATGAATACTTACTTACTTGAATGTGCATAGGATTTGGGCCAGCTTTAAAAATCATGAGTTGGATAAACGATATGCATTAGTGCAGATTTTTAAATTTTATTTTATAAACAGAAGATTAGGTACGTTATAGAAGAGCCAGGCAATCATTTTAAGCTGTTGGACAAAGGAACAAAGGTGTGCAGGAAATGGACTGAGGAGACCCATGAACAAGGGCAGGCTTATTCCACAGGATAGATGTTACCATGGAGAAGGCACCCTCACTCATACTCTAAACCAGGGATCCTCAAACTTGGAAACTCTAAGACTTGTGGAGTTCAACTCCCAGAATTGAGTTGAAGTCCACAAGTCTTAAAGTTGCCAAGTTTGAAGATTTTTGCTCTAAACTGTGGCTGGTAGAATTAGGACCAGAAAGAAAAGGGTAGTGGTGGTAATTAGATACATTTTTTTTTAAGATAAGCAAGTTTGACTTCTGGAAGTTTCATGGACATTGTAATGGGTTGGGAGATAGAGGAAGAGCTTCAGCCAGGACAATGGTCAGGAAGAGATGTCTCAGCCCACAGTAGGAAAGGGGTGGCTAAAGAGTCTCAGAAGGAACCTTCCCTAGTTTATTGGAAGGCAAAGACAAGGGTGAGGAGAAGTGCTTTTAGACTTGCGAGTATAGAAAGTTAGCACCCACCCCTCGAATGAAATATTTTTAGAAATATTAAAAAGGCAGAATATTTCCCTGGATAAGAAATGGAGAAACATGTTCTTGAAAATCAGCCCCAACCTTCCATAGCAGATCAGCACTTAAGAGATAAAGAGATAGGTATCTCTATTCATAGCAAAAATTCCTTCCCTGCAGCAAGATCTGAACAAAGGTAGGATTAGCCCTCAGTGACAATAGAAATTGCCCAACAAGCCCCTTCATTGTGTCAGTCAAACTTCAACCAAGCTTAGCTCAGACAAATTCCTAGGATTTGTACATGGCACCATGGGATTCTGACAACAGCCGATAGAATGCATTTTCTTGCACAGGATAAGGAAGTTCAAGTTCAAAGCCCAAAAATGTATAAAAACCCCTCACTCTCAACTCCATCTGGTCAACAACCCAGAATCACACATACTTGGTAGTTCTACTTCATCAATAAATGGACCCTCTTTCCAATCAGCTTCCAGCCTCCATTTTGTCTACAGTGCCTTTCTCCAGGCTTGGAACTGATCCAGATGGATATTTCTTCCGACACAAGGTTCTTTTACTGTAAACCTTGCAATAAATGTAGTAGCGCCCATGGCTTTTGCTTTCTGTCTGGACTGTCTCGAAGAGCTGACAGACAGTTTTTTTTAACAAAAAGCAAAATGGTTTAGTGGTCTAAATCAGTGGCCCCCAACCTTTTTTGTGCCACGGCCTGGTACCAGCATCACAAAATGATCCACGGCCCGGTACCAGCATCAGCATGCATGACAAGGCAAGGCGAGCCGAGCGACCGGCCAGCCAGCCGTCCCCTGCTTCTCCCCGCCACCTTCAACGCCTCCTTTGTACCTTTGTCGATGGGCTTCGGGACGGTCGCTCGGCTTGCCTTGCCTTGGGTGCTGAAAGAATCCTCGCGCCTTAGTTTCGTTCGAAGCCTCCCCCCCTTTGATGAAACTAAGGCGCGAGGATTCCTTCAGGACCCAAACGCCGCTTTCCAACCGGAAAAGCTCACCCAGAAGCACTTTATCATCGAAACAAGATGGCGGCGCCCAGCAAACCGGCGGCCCGGTAGAAAATGTTCCATGGACCGGTACCGGTCCGGGGCCCGGTGGTTGGGGACCCCTGGTCTAAATTGTTTAGAATTTTATATGCTAATATTAATACTTTGAATATGGTTCTATAACTGATTGGCAGTTAGTGCAGATATTTTAGTTCGTTTCACCACTATGTTTTTCAAAAATTGTAATTTCTGTCCCAGGGGCCCCATGCATTGTATTAACATAATTTTCAACAATTGAGTTAAAAAAAATCCCAAAAGAATGGGATAAGAAGTAGCAGAAAACAAATGTTAATTTTAGAATAATTTTTGCATTATGGCTTGTCTGCTAAGAAAACTGGATTAGTGTCAAAGTGCATTTAACATTGGTAATCATTCCTATTGTGCCTTATAATATTTGCTAAAAATCTAACTTCATAACATTATTTCTTATTGTCCCCAGATTAAATAAGATCTGCAAGAGCTAGTTATTTTACAGGATTCTGATTATCCAATGTAAATGCATTGTCTTATGGAAACCATCCCAGAACAACAGTTTTTAGATCTAAATCCATACCCCTGGCAACTGAAAATCCTCTGTACATATTGGACAAATTGCTGGTCTTTGTGCATACCTCTCTTATTCAGATTTCTTTAAGCCTAGCTTACAAAAAATGTTCCTTCCTTTCAAAATAGCTTGGTTGTGTTTAACCACAGTGCCTGGATAACATGTCATTTGGTATAGTGGGCAGGAGGAAGAATGGGAATGGGAAATGTATAAATCCCTTTCCTCTTTCTGAACTGGCTAGGCACTAGAAAGACATATGAATATTATATTAATACAGTAATTTACAGTTTACACTGTGTGCCAGTAATTGCTACTCAAATGAGCAAGTAGTTGATCAGTATATGTTTCAGGAAATCTTTTAAAACATTTCAATGTAAAATATAGCTAATGTTAGCTATCCACATATAACACAAGTAGAAATGTTTCATGCCTTAAGAGTACAATAACTATTTGGTTGGGTCTGGCTAAGGTCCACCTTAAGTGAGCGTTGGTGTTCCCAGTGGCCATTCAGATGCATCGGGGTATTTACAAGCAGGAGATGTCTTTCATGTCCCTTTCCCTGCAGTTGGTGCTTGGAGTTTTTATTTATTTATTATTTATTTTATTTTGTCAAGCAATTATAACATAACAGGTATAAGTATAAACATAGTTATAAATACATGAAATGGATACATATAAGAAAAATAAAAAGAAACAATAGGACAGGGACAGTAGGCACATTGGTGCGCTTATGCACGCCCCCTACAGACCTCTTAGGAAAGGGGTGAGGTCAATAGTAGACAGTCTAAGGTTAAAGTTTTTGGGGTTTGGAGAAGAAACCACAATTCTATTCTGTTCTATCCTATTCTATCCTATCCTATCCTATTTATACGTGTGTATGTATGCAACGTTTCGGCAGAATCTCATCTGCCATCATCAGGCTTCTGTATTGTGTTTGTCTGTGAGTCAGACTTTCACAGCCGTTTCAGTTTTAAATTTGGGGCTAGCCTACTGCTGTGCCAGAATGGTTTTTTCTTCATTTCTTGGTTGGGAGTCTTGGTCTGTGTTTTTTGGCCTTGGAGTTTGCTGTGTTCTGCTTGATTGGTGTTTCTAATATCTTCTGTCTGTTTTGTGGCTTTTTTTTGTCTTGATTGGCTGGCAACATTGTGTTCTAATCAAGACAAAAAAAGCCACAAAACAGACAGAAGATATTAGAAACATCAATCAAGCAGAACACAGCAAACTCCAAGACCAATAAACACAGACCAAGACTCCCAACCAATCAGGATGAAGAAAAAACCATTCTGGCACAGCAGTAGGCTAGTCCCAAATTTAAAACTGAAACGGCTGTGAAAGTCTGACTCACAGACGAACATAATACAGAAGCCTGATGATGGCAGATGAGATTCTGCCGAAACGTTGCTACAACTTTAAAAGCACAACTATAATGACGTGGGAAAATACCCAAACAAAGCTGAATACCATACATGTAAGTACCTGCAAAAACTTAAGAAAACAAATATATATATATAGTTATATTATCCACAATCTGATGACCTCTTGTATTATGACATATATTTTCTCCTGTGAAAGCTAAGAATGCATGAAAAGTGCATGGTGCTAACCTTTATAAATCTTTACTTTGGAAAGGAAGTGTCAGGTAAAGGATGCAGAGCTCTCTTTTTTTTTTGAAGAAGTCAACTTTTGGCTCAAAGCGGGTCTTCAAGTTGGTGTAATAATTTATAATTAACTTGCATAAACTATAAAAACAATCTTTTTAAAAAGGTCTAAAAATAAAGCATACATATTCCACATGTTAGCTGCACTAAATTAAGAATTGTAATGCAATACAGTCCTATAACTTGTATTTTCAAAGTGTCCACTAAGTTTCTATTTAATCCCACATCTTTGGAAAATAAAATAACTTTAATGAATTATTGAAAAAGACAATGACAGAACTGAAATCTTGAATGGATTACAGAAGTGCATTTTAGGATATAAAAAGAAAAAAGTTCTATAAATGGTCATAGATTAAATGTAACATAAATCTGATGAAGACTTTGCAATTGTTGTCAGAAGAATGTTAATTTCTTGTAGGCAATCATTTTCTTGCAAACAAAACAACTCAGCATTTGATTTTCATTATGGAAAATGTGGTCTTTTTAAATTACTACATAAGTAGCATGATTTCCTGGGAAGAAATGGTGAACTGAAGTGAAGCCAACAACTGTAGCAAAATGAATTGCTAGGAACAACTAATACAGATTGCCCACAAGTGCTCCAGACCATTGCTCCTCATGAGAAGAGGGGAAAGTGACAAATAGCTGAAGACTTCAGATGGCTTTGAAATAATGGGAACATGCTTTTGTTTTGATTTCCCTTAAAAAAACCAGGATGAGAATTTGAAGATTGCACACTAAAGGGAACAAGAATGAGCTAAAAGCTAGAGAACACTTAGTTTAATCTACTGATACGGAAAGAAGCAAAATATTTTAACATTCTCATAATGAAGAATATATGTAAACGATAGACCCAGAAGTTAACCTATGTAGCAAGAACTGTGTCTGAAAGAAGTTATGGAAGAGGAATAAGTTTGCTTGTGACAAAATTGAGCTTGATTTAGAAATGACAGGCTACAAGAATGATATGAAAAAAAGATGGTAAACTGGAATTATAAAGAAACTGATGTCTAATAATTAAAATATAAATATTCAAATAACAAACCAAGGGAGTGTCTTCTATACTTTTCTATACTATTTCCTATATTGGATTTACAAAAAAAGTCTTATTAAAACTTTGAAGAATTTTGTGAGAAGGAACAAAGAAAAAACAAAAATAAACCAGGACATTATTTGAAAGAGCTATCTCAAATTCAAAGATCAAGATTGTTAAAAGGAAAAGGAAGGAATATAATGTTACTTTATTTGACCAAGGTTGAAGTAGATATGTTGTTATTTCTTGTAACCATTAGTAAAATTTTGCTTATCAGGACTGAAAAATGGAACTATTTATTTCTACCTCACCTTTATTAATTTTATAAATAAGTCAAGGCAGTAAACATGCCTAATACATCTTCCACCTGCCATTTTTCTCACAACTCTGTGGGATGAATTGGACTGAGACACTGAGTGTTTCAAGGTGACCCAGTTTGCTTTATTTCCTAAGGCAGGACTAGAACTCAGTGTCCTTGTTTAACCATCAAACTGACTTTTTATGTATTTATTTATAGATAAGAGGGAGAAAATGGGAAGAAGAAATCATTTGTTATATTTTAAGAAAAGAAAAATTACTAAAATGATGAGCTTAAGGTTATCCCTTTACATATTTCTTTTTTCTTTACTATATTCTTATTTTTTCTTTTTTATTTGTATTTTTTCTTTTATGCACCATTTTTTCTTTTTTCTTTCATATTTTAGCTTATATTAATTTTTATCTATTTAATTATAACCCTTAATTTTTTTATTAAAATTACTGTTAACATTATTGCAGTAGATATCTTAGTTGTATAAAAATAAAATTGTAGGAACATAATCTATACCAGCGGTTGCCAACTGGTGGGCCGTGGGAAAATTTTGGTGGGCCGCAGAGAAATCTCAGCCCCAGAGCACCCCCACAAAGCAATTAATCCTGGTGGGCCGTGGGAAAATTTTTGGTGGGCCGCAGAGAAATCTCAGCCCCAGACCACCCCCACAAAGCAATTAATCCAGGCTGCACAGAAACACAAGGCTGCGCCGCCCACATGGCCCGCGGGAACCCTCCCCGCCCACTCACTCCTTACCTGGTAAACTTGCATACTAAATTGCTATTTTTCCTTTTTCCAACCATCATCTGTTCTGCTGTGCTGGGAGATTTAGATTATCTAGGAAGCAGGAAATGGTTGGATTTCTTTCTTCCTAACTAGTCTTTAGATCTTCCGCTCAGCACAGTCGAACCTCCCTTAGGACTGAAGGTTTGCTTGCAAGCAAATTCAGTGCAGACTCACGGCAAGCAAATTTGAGAGACTGAGCTAGCCGATAGCAGATAGATAGATCACTCAATGATTCTGGGAGCAACTCAATCTGGGAGCTTTGTCTAATTTTGGGTAAAAGTTGCTCTTTTTTATAAAAAAAAAAATCATGGTGTGTTGTGAGTTAATTTTGTGAGTTTGCTTGAAAGCAAATTTTATGTGACAGACTGAGCTAGCCAATGGCAGATAGATAGATCTCTGAATGAATCTGTGATTCTGTGAGCAACTCAATCTGCCTGCCTGCTTTGCCTGATTTTGGGTAAAAGTTGCTCTTTTTTATAAAAAAATCAATATTTATATAAACATTTATAATATTTGCATACAAGCCATGCCCAGCCAGTCACATGACCACCAAGCCACACGCACAAATTAGGCCATGCCCACAGAACCAGTTAGTGGTCCCTGGGATCTAAAATTATGAGTTTGGTGGTCCCTGAGGTCCAAAAGGTTGGCGACCCCTGATCTATACTTATATTTGTAAATAGTTCAGGGGAAAAATGTTATGGGCATGGACTGCTAAGTGTAGTCATATAGGACAGCCTTTTCTGTTTTGGTAGCTTCTAGCCTTCATTGTTCTGCAGTTCTTTCCATCTTGAGGATGGTGCAGTTCCCACTATCATCCTATCATCGACAGGATGATAGGACTTAGAATCCAACATAACAGAAGGGAGAAAGGAGGGATAAAATTGCCATAAAATGTTCTTGGTCAAACTGTTTATGTAGCTCTTTAAGAGAATGCCTATTTTTAGCACCTTGCTCTCACATTTTATGAAATTAGATGTATTTTAGCTTATGTTTGTATCAATGGGAAGTTGAATGGAGATTTGACAACTCTGATCCTTCAGGTTTTGCTAAATTTCAATTCCCAAAAACTTCAGTCAATTTGAACAATTGTGAAAAAAGCTAAGGGTACACTTAAAGAGAGAAACAGGTTCCACTCCTTGGGATCACTAGTAATGTTGTTCCTTAACTAATTGATGCCTAATTTATACATACATATAACCTTATCTTGTTAAAATACGTACATTAATCCATACTTATTGTAAATGGACTTTATATTTGTCCAAATACAAATTAAAGCAAATGGTTTGTTCTGTTTGGAGTATTTTGTGGGGTGGAGGGGATGTAGGTGAACAGTGGTGGGATTCAAAAAAAAAATTACTACTGGTTCTGTGGGTGTGACTTGGTGGGCATGATGTGGCTTGGTGGGCATGGCATGGGAAGGATACTGTAAAATCTCCATTCCCTCCCCACTCCTGGGGGAAGGTTACTGCAAAATCCCATTCCCTCCCCACCTCACTAACCTGCTTTCCAGCTCTGTTCTCCTGTGCAGGGCAACAAAAGAAGACCCAGCCAATCAGCTGGGACTCAGGAGGCAGAGAATAGATGGGAGCAGGGCCAGTCAGATGTGGTATTTGCCAGTTCTTCGAACTACTCAAACTTTCTGCTACCAGTTCTCCAGAGCTGGACAGAACCTGCTGAATACCACCTCTGTAGGTGGAGGAGGGGAAGCTAACTGAAGTGTCATTTAAGTCATAAAATGGCCAAGATACTGGAATTCTGAATGCTTCATATATTTAATATTAGTTCTGTGCTAAACATTTTTCTGAATCCTCTACATTTTGTAACAATGAAGATAAAATAAATACACCAAAAATGTTTAAAGAAATTCTGAAATGCCTTGAGAATAACATAAGAAAATAAATCCTTTTTTGCAGAGTAAGAATGTTTCCAATAAAGTACAAAATAGATTTTGGCTCATAATTGTTTTAAGTAGTATAAAGTATATTGCTTTTCCAGAATATGGTCCCAGAGCTTTGCTGACCAAGTTATATGCAAGGCAATAGAATTTTATCCAAATGATTGAATTTTAAATTCTTGTTAATTGATTCTTTTTTGCTTCTCAACCCTCAATAAGAGTTAATAAATCCTAATATATAATCCCTGTCTTGTCACTCACAGAAAGTGGCTTCACAAATTGCAAAAGCTAAAGTTTGTTTAATCATAATTTGTTGAATCATAGTAGCCCGGGTCACACATGGTTCTAAACAAAAGCAAGCTACCACATCAATACTTGATGCAACATGTGATTAAATTAATGTCATATAGCAGAATTTTGTTTGTTTATTTAGCAATTTCTTTTGTTGCCTCTCAAAATATAATTTTGCAAGCTGACACATACAAATAATTGAAATTAAATTAACTCTTACTTTTCACACAATGAGCAATATAAGCTTAAAATGCAGTCATACAAAAAAAACATGCATTTTTTTTAAAGTTGAAATGTAATATCTCTCAATAAAGTCAGAAGAAGAAACTTAATAAACTATAAACGGACATAATTTTTAGCTTCAGCAGTCTGCAGATAAATGAGTCTGGTCTTCATGGCTGAATTTAATATATGGCCAGGTAGTCTTTTCCTGCCTTATTGTTTGTAATCCTAAAAATCACAGCATGATCAAAATGTTTGAAATTCATTTGTCGAGATATGTGTGCTTTGAGAAAAAATTTAAAAGAGGAACAGCATATCTTTAAAGCAATCATATATTTTTATACATGTCCATATAAGCGAAAAAAAAAATCAAATTGACTCATTAAAGCAGACTACTTTTTCTGTTTTTTTCAGATTTGAGTAGAAACAAGGAAAGTTATGGTTGCTTTAAAAGGCAGCATGTCTATTCCTGTACACTTTTGAATTACATTTGACATATGACCTATTACTTTATTTTTATTTTTATTTATTAATTAGATTTTTTATCCTGACTTTATCACTTTATATGTAGCTTAACGGGACAATGTACCTAATACTCCTTCCTCCTGCAATTTTGTTCACAACAACCCACTCAGATGGGCTCATCTGAGTGTGAAATATAAAGGAATAAAACTAAAAATATTATAGATAAATCTAAATAGGTAGAAATTCATTATTGACTAATTCAAACATTCAAATTGAAACCACTCAGTATGGATTTTCCCATTTGTGCTATAAAAGTAAGCATATTGAATATATATAGTCTCCTCCCCCCAATGAATCTGAATGGTTTCTTTGTTTTGTTCCTCTATACATTTTGAGGAATTTTGATTAGCATTGGTATGCTGTAGAAGCCAAGTTATAAATCTGGCCTGAACTTGTAATGGTTCCCATCCCATGTAAATGGACACTGACTATTCATTTAGACAGATGTTTTCCATGAGCCAGCTTTTAAAACAGACTTGACAGTTTTCATTCCAATCTTTAAAATGAAGTGTGTTGATGAATTGTATTGCGTGCTAACTATAAATTATCTACTTTGTATAATTAAATAAAACTATAATTTAGATAGTAATGGATAATACCACATTTCCATTCAACAGTATTCTTTTATGCTGTTTTTTAACAGGTAAGTTTATGTCAACTTCTTAAATTCTGAGCTTCTGATGAAACAAATCAACTTAGTTTACTGTTATAATTGAAGATGAAATGAAGATTTGTTTTATTACATGAGATGTTGAGTTGAACCAGCTTCACAGTTATTCATGTTTTTCAGCTATCTTATTTCATCAATCAGGAACAAATGTCTTCTCTTTTTTACTTCACTAGATAAACTTTTAATTCTAACTATTGCAACGAAGGAAACAGATGGCTTCCACCGATTTATGCAATCAGCAAATCACTTCAACTACATAGTAAAGGTACTGTGTGTTCATTTGCCCTTTCACGATGTTGTAGACAATTTCCACTCTGCGTATATATACACACATACATATGGGGAATGTATGCATTAGGTTATGCTATGCTAAAATGAAAAAATAGAATGAAATCAGAAAATTTTTCTGTGTGTTGCATGTGTTTGCCAGCTCAATATTATTTCCTCCTATAGTACTTTGTTAGTGTTGCCTAGCTCTTAATCTTCTACATGCCGTCTTTTACCCATTTAAGGAGACAGTTTCAAAGAGTTATAGACTGAAATGTTGGCAAGATTTTTAACAGTCTGTAAATATTACCTCTTTCTGTTTCCACTCAATTATCTTCATGATCCTTGCATCTGTTATGATTCCAAAATATTCCCTTTTATTCCATAATTTTATATTAACAATATCACCTCTTGCCATCTCAGTGTAATTGGTTTTTGGTTTGATGATTTTATTCTGATTCCTTGATTCATGATTCCCCCTCCCATGCAGCACTTTTGCACATGAGCACAATCCCCTCATGTGCAGCGCATTCCTGCACATGCACGTGCATCTCCCACGCAGCCCCCTCTGCCCCCCTGCGCATTTGTGCCAGATACCCAACAATCAGCTGTCGGGTGGCGGCGCACACACGCATGCACAGTGGGGCTTCTCCAGGTGATCTCTCACATACCGGGAGAAATGGCTCTGTGTGCCACTTCCGGCACACATGGCATTAGGTTTTCCAACATGGCCCTAAAGTCTGATTATGTGACTGGGTATGCTGGAATAGTCATATATGTAAGAAGAGATCATAAGTCATTTTTTCAGTATCACTGTAACTTTGAAAAGTCATTGAATGTATGGTTGCAAGTAGAAGTCTATAAGTATTACAGTTTTTGTCTGAATTCCACTCAAAATCGTAGGTAAATGTCAGCTTTCAATTTTTTTTGTGGACAAAGCAGAGGTGGTATTCAATCAGTTAGCACCTACTCAGGTGAACCGGTAGCAGTTATTTGGCATGTTCCCCACGTCCTCTTTCTTCCCGGGGGAAAGGAAGAAAGGCATGGACGCTGCAAGTATTGCTTTCCCCATGTGAGTAAAGTGTCTGGAATGAGAAAGAGTGCGATCTGGCAGAGGGGGTGGGGGTGAATCAAGCCTTGGAGCACTTTTGCAACATAAAAGAAATGGATTTTGGAAGCAGGACCTTTAAAAACTTCTCCAAGGATTCCCCATGGACGCTGCAAGTATAGCTTTTCCCTTGTGAATTAAAGTGTCTGGAGTGAGAAGGAGTGCAGTCTGCCAGAAGGGGTGGGGGAATCCACTCCAGCCTTGGAGAAATTTAAAGGAGCTGCTTCCAAAATGCTTGTCTGTTAAGTGCTGTGTGGGTGGGTAGGCGTGTGTGTGTGTGTGTGTGTGTGTGTGTGTATGAGAAAGAGAGAGAGAGAGAGAGAAAGAAAGAAAAAAGAAAGAAAGAAAGAAAGAAAGAAAGAAAGAAAGAAAGAAAGAAAGAAAGAAAGAAAGAAAGAGAGAGAGAAAGAAGGAGGAAGGGAGAGAAAGAAAGAAAAAAAATGAGAAGAGAGAGAGAAGAAAGATAAAACTCTGTGCTATTATTTTTAATTGTTCCATTATTTATCATGTGTTAATATTTTATACTGTCCCTACACCTAGAGTGACTTTGCTGCCTTTCTTTTGCCCAGGGCTACCACATATTTTTCAGGGTTTACATGCATTCAATGTCAATAGTCCAGAGCATAAAATACACATGTGTTTAACAAGAGTGGAAAGAGACCTTGGAGGTCTTCTAGTCCAACCCCCAGCTCAGGCAAGAAAACTGAGGATGCCAAACTCTGAGTAGAAATCCTGGGAAAGGTGTCAGAATAACAGAATAACACTTAGAAGGGACCTTGGGCGGAACCCATACCATTTCAGAGAAATGGCTGTCCAGTCTTTTCTTAAAAACGTCCAGTGATTGAGCACCCAGAACTTCTGGAGACAGGCAGTTCCACTGGTTAATTGTTCTCACTGTCAGGAAGTTTCTCCTTAGTTTTAGGTTGCTTCTCTCTGTTCAGTTTCCATCCACTGCTTCTTGTTTGCTTTCTGCTTCTTTGGAAAATACATTGTCCCCCTTTCTTTGTGGCAGCCCCTTAAAAGCCTATTGCCTATCACACTCTTGAATAAAGCACATGAGCCATTTCCTCCTTTCAGTGGTCCATGAAAGTACATCTATAGTATGCAGATAATAAAGTCAAAAAAGGTGAACAACATTTTTACAGAACTATGGATAAGTTGAGGCTGAGTGACAATGGCTGGGAGGGGAGGGGCCAGGTGAGGCACCCCTTGATGTGAGTGACATTGAGTTGGCCACGCCCACCCAGTCACATGACCACTAAGTCACCCACCCAGTCACATGACCACCAAGCCACACCCACCAAATAAGTTATGCCCACAGAACCGGTAGTAAAAATTTTGAATTCCACCACTGGGACAAAGGATATTTTTCTGATAGTCTACCAGAAGGGACTTAGTTCAGTCCAACAGAAGAAAATATCTATAGCTGAGGGTTGAACTATATCTCTCTTGGTGCTCTTTGATCTTGGTTGTTTGCTTACAGATGTTTCATTACTTAACTAAGTAATATCATCAGTCTGATGATGGCTGTTGAAACATCTGCAAGTAAACAACCAAGTAAACAACCAAGAGCACCAAACTCAGATTTAGTCCACTTTCAAGACTGGGCCTACGGTAGATGTTGCTGTTTCTATTAAAACTAAAAAAATTGTTTCTGTTGTTCACAACTTAAAAAAATGACTAGGAAAAATTAGATATAGAAGCACTGTATAATTTTGGCACCTGAATCAAAACACTCAAGTTGAAAACAGTGTAAATTTTCTTGATTGACTTCAATACATTCGATCCTTGGCAGGTTTAGGAACTATTCCTTTGTAAAAATCTGAAGTAGAACTGAATAAAACCAGAACAGCTATGGATCTGACTGTCAGGATTCCAAGTAATAGATCCATTGCAAGTAAAAACTCTGAGGCCAGAGAATTCCTCAAACAATTGCTTTATTGGAAATATCAAATTGGCACATATCTGGTGAAAACTAAGTCTGAAGTTTTCACCTAATTAAAAGTAAAAAGTTTCCCCTCAAACCAAACAATCAGTCAAATGGCCCAATTATTGCAGCGTCCACAGGTCTGGTGACATCACTCCTCCTTCCTCCAGCCTGGTGTGAGAACGTTCTTGGTTCCCAGGGGAAAGTATTTTGATTTGACTGCATAAGCCCAGCTATCTCTAATCCCCATTCCCTATCCCTCAGCTCCATTGTGACAGCACTGAAGCTCCAAGATGGCTTCGACCAGATCAGCTTCAGGGTTGACACCAGGGGTGGGATTCAAAATTTTTAACAACCAGTTCTGTGGGCATGGCTTAGGTGGCGGGCACGGCTTGGTGGTCATGTGACTGGGTGGGCGTGGCTTGGTGGTCATGTTATTGGCTGGCCATGGCCAACTCAATATCACTCACATCGAGGCACGCATCTCCTCGCCTGGCCTCTCATGACTGTGGGGATGCTGCAACAGTCGTAAGTGTGAAAAATGGTCATAAGTCATTTTTTTCAGTGCCATTGTAACTTTGAATGGCCATTCCACAAAAGCAAAGTACCAGCAAAAGAGGGGAAAAAAACTCCAGAGAAGTTCCTGAGACAGGAAGTCTAGTCCTGCCAAGAATGTAATAAGGGTTAACAGAGAGGCAGTTTCTGTAAGCAACACCAGAATGTTTCCTTTGTGCCTTCCTTACAGGATTAGGCCAGTAATTTCTTCTAACAACTGGTTCTCTGAACTGCTTTGAATGTTAACAACTGGTTCTAGCGAATAGGTGTGAACTGGTAGAATCCCACCCCTGGTTGACACTGACACAGCCCAATTGTCGGTGTTCCTGTTAACTACTGGAATGATGGCAATATATATTGTAATAATTCTCCCTCCCTCCCTCCCCCTGAAAAAAAATAAAAATAAAAACCATGTTATTTCTCTTTCTAGGTCTTAGGCAAAGGTGAAAAGTGGAAAGGAAGAAATGGACTGAATTCTATTGGTGGAGGCCAGAAAGTACGTCTGATAAAATCCGCATTGGAGACATATGCTGATCAGGAAGATTTGGTGGTTATGTATGTGGACTGGTAAGAAGAATTCCTTCTTTTGGGTTTCATATTTTAGTCATAGGGAAAGTCCTAACATTATTAGTTTCATTGCATCATGCTGGATCTTTTCTGCTGCCCAAGTCTCTCTTAAGGAGCTGAGATAGAATCTGTTTTCTATGTCCAATTTATTTTCAAGTGGACTTACAGACATAAAACATTGTCAAAGACTTGCAGTTATTGCAGATGCCAAAGAGATTATTAGGATTTTAGGAGTAATGCAGTCCAGAATTGTACAGCTCATTCTTTTTCTATGAGTTAGTCCTTTCTGTCAGAAAAGATTGGGCAACATGTCTTTTTAACTTGCAATATTAAATGCACAGAAACTGTTGCTAGGTAATATCAATTTTCCAAACCTTCTGAAATGGAAAATCAGATACTGAATCAGATACTGACACTTGTCTTTCTGCTCTGGAAATATTTCCTACAAGTATAAAACAAGAAGTATTGTATCTTTGGGTCAGACAAGAATTTTAGCATTTGTCATTGATATTTGGAAGAAATGCAAAGTGTGTTTAATTTTCAGGGTCACAAATGTAGAGGGGGATTTAAGTGTCCCACTTTGCCTTTGTTTTATTAATACATTTTTGTTAATATATTTTTTACTTTTAGGGAAGTGGTCAGCACACAGTTAACCTCTGGACTAATTAAAAACAAATAATTAGAACAAATTAACAAAAGCAATCTGACTATCCCAACATATCCTCCTCCCCCCTTACTGCTTTGTGACTACTTTAACAAATAGTCTGGATAATTCTTTTCTGGGACAGAGAAAGGGTAGAAGAAACCAGCAGAATAACATGAGGTCATTCTGCTTTATGGTGAAGAAAATGTTTCTCTGTAAAGCTGTGCTCTGGGTTGCATCTGGATCATGTCACCACCTTAATGTTTTCAGCTTTGAAAAGAGGAAAAATGTAGCCCTGAGCCAGCTGCCACTTTTGTTTCTCTGTCACCCATTGCTTATTTTGCATTGTTCTTTATCTCAGTCTCTGGTTTGGCCAGCTTTCCCAGAGAGCAGTTTGTAGCATCAACCAGATGGTTTTTGGAAAGATAAAACTCAAGTCAAGCTCAACTTCTAAAAACTGAATCATATACTTTTCTGGGAAGAATTACAGAAGTAATTTACCCTTATCATTTACTTTTTTTCACTTATTTATCAAACTTCTAATCTAAGTTCATTATATGCTCTTTTACAAGAGTCATAGCTTGTTAACAGGTATTACAAAACTGCTCTTTACAACAGAGTGTAATATGCCACCTCTTAATAATCTGAAATGTCTTTATTTTCCAATTCTAAGTATTTTGATGTTGCATTTTCTGTTACTTAATATACTGTATTTATATCCTAATTCTGATTTATTTATGTGTGTTGTGCTTTGTTATTGCTGCAAACTTATTCCCAATAACCTTTGATATAATTAATTGTTGCTATCTTTTCTGATCCTAATAGTAGAGCATCCATTTAATCCTTAACCATTAGAATATTTGCTTGCTATGATCAAAGAATGCATGCCAGTCAGAATTTTTTGGAGAAATGGAAAGTAAAACTATCCAGCAGCTTGTGACTATAGTTTATGTATATGATGCACAAGGATGAAATACATGTATGCATTTCCCTTCTATGTGGTCTGTTGCATCTTATTCCATAACATTTATGTATCTTGGTAGGAAGGTATAGCAAGGATTTACACAAAAGGTATAAATTCTTTAGAAAGAAATTTATTGTTTTTTTTTTTTTAAAAATATCTTGAGAACAAAGGTGCGGAGAATAGAACTCGGCTTGGGAAAATTTTCTGGAATTAGTACTTAATTAATTAGATTTATATGGCAACCACTGACTATCAGTGACTCTGGGCTGCTTACAACAATGTAACATTAGATATATCAATAAGCATTCTACATAAAGATGCAGTGGAATTTATATATTTATCACATTTCTATATCATCCTAATTACCTAAGAGACTCTGAGCAGTTTATGGAGTGTTTTTGACAACAGACAAGAGAAATAAGTAGTGTCCAAGTTTGGGATTCTTGAGGGGCCTGAATTGCCATTAGATGGTTTTTATATTGATAGGCAAATATGAATTTTGTAGTTAGATAGTTATTATGCATCACTGTTTTTAAAAGACAGAAATAAATAAGTTCATGATGACTAGAGAAAGACTGTGAATTCTGGTCTTTTATTATGTAGAATACACATAGCTGTTTAGTCACAGTTAGGATAAATCTTGGGTTATTGTATGAATACTTAATGAAAAAGCTAATGAATTTTACCTATAATTGTATTTTTTTTAGTTGATTATTGCTATGATGTTCTTTTCTGATTAAAACCCATGGAAGGGAGAATTAGCTTTTTTTTTTTTTTTTTTAAAGAAAATTAATGAGCAAAATAATGGCTGCATTTTTGTCTTATATTTCAGATTCTAGAAGGTTATGAACTTGTCTTGCACAGTTTAAACTTGGAGTCTAGAAATTATTACTGACCCTGGGAGATAGACAGTGGAAATTCTCCTTTATATCCATGATGTAAAGAAGTGCTTTTGACATTCTGAAAAGAAAATGGATACCATCTCTGTCTGTCTATTGTCTCCCTCCCTTCCCCCCTCTCTTTCTGTCTGTTTGTCTGTCTGTCTGTCTGTCTGTCTCTCTCTCTGTCTCTTGGAACACAAATAAAATGTTTAAATATTGTATTCAAAAAATGGTTTATGCTTCATTTTACAAACATTTCTGTCAATGCATATATTTTTGGAATAATATGGACACTATTGTACCTTTTCATTTTAATTTATTGTAATTTCTAGAAAAATCAATACTTTAGCAATAATTTTTCCAACATTATACATTGAACTAGGTATCCAGGCATAGAAATACCATTTAAATTTTTTTTTTACAGAAATAAATATCCAGATGTGAAGAGAGATTCTGCAAAGTAATACGTTTTAAATAGTAACATCTGTGAGACACAGAGTTTTTGCTGAAAGCTAAAGCCTTATTCAGTCCTTAGAGAACAGAAAACATCCTCTTTCTTAGGGCTAAATTCATTCCAAGTATTGAGTGAAACTCTCAAAGCTTTCCATAATTGTCACTAAATTGAGGGTTTAATATGATATGGTGAATTATGAAATTAATGAAGAAGGATAAAATTAACTCTTAAAATGAACTAGATGTTAATGAAATGTAAATTAATGGAAACTCAGGGTTTGTATTAGCCTGTCCCCTTTTTGAACTGAAGGTCCTGACATGCTGTTCAAAAGTGCAGACCTCAGCATAAAATACTTCTTACTCCTGAATTATAGAAAACATTTCTAGTCTTTAGAATATAACTGGAACTATACGACTCCTGGCCATATAGGACTATTTTAGTGGTACTTGTAAAGCCTCCTACCCTATATATGCAAATACTTGGGATTGGATTAGGAAACCTCCAGGATCTCTATTTTACTCAGTTAAAATGACTACAAGTTCTATACTGAGTTGTTGATAAGGATAAAATACTGATAACATTTCTTTCCTTGCTCATATGCTGAAGGACATGTTTTCTCTTAATGTCCAAGTAAGTTTACATTTTCCTTTTATCATAATTACTAAGAATGTGTTTTAGTAAGCATAAACATGAAAATGGAAATAGATAGATGAATCATATAGCAATGTCTCAACCAAGCTTTTTCAGGGAAAAGGAGATTAGCAAACCCAACCCTGGGCAGCTTTGTAGTGGTTACAGTTAAGGAATTGTTATAATCTAGGGATCTATTTTAGAGATTAACTTGGAAAGCTTTTCATTCTTTGATAGAACTCTGGTCACTTTTTATTTATAGATGAATATCCTGCCTTTATTTTTGTACAACTCAAGGCAGTTGGACTAAGAGTGAGGTGACTATAGTAAAATTGTAGTGAAAATAATCCAGTCAGTTTTCATAGAACTTATGGTGTCCCAGTTTCTAGTTCAAGATCTTAACCTTACATTAAATGTCATTTTGATATACTTCTTAGAGTATGGGTAAGCAAAGCAATGTACATGTTTAGTTGTTGTCTATTCAGGATATTCCTTGTACTTAACATATTCTACATTCAATTAGTACATTTTCAAAAGAAAATTTTAATGAAAGTTATTTGATTTTTGAGATACTTTTCAATTTTTAAGTGAAACTTAGGATTCCAACCATTGTAATAATAGGATCATATACCGCCTGTATATTCAATTTTAATTTCATGGTTCTGTCTTATTTTTATTCCTATTCCTTCCCCTTCCCACTCTCCCCCTTTCCTTCCTCCTCCTAATTCTAGCAAATTGGTTTTCCTTATCTTATTTTTCTCTTTTATTTTATTAGCAATTATCAAATGGAGACTTCAATACTAAGTAACTAGCTCCAGATCGATACCTTTATAGCATTAAAAAAATATCCTTCAATGTGATTTGCAGTAGTTTTTCTTTTTTATCTTATACTCAATAGCATATGAAAAAGTCAGATAATTTAATGCATTTAATATCAATATTATAACTTATAATTAATCCTGATAGAACATTTCTTTCTCTTTTTATTGGTAATACTTTATCAAAACAATAGAATGCTAGTAATTTTAATTAATGCTGTACAAATATCACTGTGTCGAAACAATATAACAATGGTATAATAAAAGGGGGGAAATGGAAAAATGGCTAGGGTGTAGAATTAACATTTTAGGGAAAGAAAAGCATTGGAATATTGATGGCAATGGAAAGTGCAATTCTGGGAAATGAATGATAGCAGCTGGGAAGAGGCAGAAAGAAAGAAAGAAAGAAAGAAAGAAAGAAAGAAAGAAAGAAAGAAAGAAAGAAAGAAAGAAAGAAAGAAAGAAAGAAAGAAAGAAAGAAAGAAAGGAAGGAAGGCCATGGGATGGAAGTGAAGAATGCCTCCCCAAATCACTGACTGCAGCTAAAGGGAAAGAAAAGATCTGGAGGGAATTGTAAATACTAGGATATGTTGCATTGGGAGTTGCTCTGGGAGGACAGCAGAGAGAGAATGACTAATAGCCTTGCCCTTCTTACTCCATGAGATTGTTCCAGGATCCCTGCAGTTTTTGTTTTAGCCAAAATCCAAACAGCACAAGGAGTTCTACAATTCCTTTTTTGTTTCTGGCCAGTTGTGGCCAATGGCTAGCCCAGAACAGTTTGGCAGGACTTTAGAGACACTCTGTGTTTGTTTCAGGTTTAAAACAAAATTACATTTTCTGTTTCATGGTTAAGAATAAGATGAAAATAAAAAAGCCAGAAATATTTCAAACAGTTGGAGCAGCAGTGAGATAATGCCGTGTGAAAGATTAAAAAGATAGAAATATTAAAAGCAGGAAATAGGAATAGGTAAAGAGTATAATTTTGCAGAGTTCTATTTGATTGAAACTAATTAAGGAGAGAACCAGGGGTGGGATTCAAATTTTTTAACAACCGGTTCTGTGGGCGTGGCTTAGGTGGTGGGTGTGGCTTGGTGGTCATGTGACTGGGTAGACATGGCTTGGTGGTCATGTTATTGGCTGGCCATGGCCAACTCAATATCACTCACATAGAGGCACACATCTCCTCGCCTGGCCTCTCTCATCCCCTCTGTGGGGATGCTGCAACAGTCGTAAGTGTGAAAAATGGTCATAAGTCATTTTTTTCAGTGCCATTGTAACTTTGAATGGCCACTCCACACAAGCAAAGTAGCAGAAAGGAAGGGAAAAAAAAACTCCAGAGAGGTTCCTGAGACAGGAAGTCTAGTCCTGCCAAGAATGTAATAAGGGTTAACAAAGAGGCAGTTTCTATAAGCAACACCAGAATGTTTCCTTCCTGCCTTCCTTACAGGATTAGGCCAGTAATTTCTTCTAACAACTGGTTCTCTGAACTGCTTAGAATGTTAACAACCGGTTCTAGAGAATAGGTGCGAACTGGTAGAATCCCACTCCTGGAGAGAACCAACCTACAAGTAAGAATAAACTTCCTGACAGTGAGAACAATTAATCAATGGAATGCCTTGTGTCCTAAAGTTGTGGATGCTCCAACACTAGAGGTTTTTAAGAAGAGATTGGACAAACCATTTGTCTGAGTTGGTTTCCTACTTGATTAGGGGGTTGGACTAGAAGATCTCCAAGGTTCCTTTAAACTCTGTTGTTCTGATTCAATGTTACAAAAAAAGTATCCATTTGAGGAATTGAATGCATAAACTGCAAGGGACTGTAGGTGCTGTGTTTGCATCAGAGGTGGTATTCAGCAGGTTCTGACCAGTTCTGGAGAACTGGTAGTGGAAATTTTGAGTAGTTTGGAGAACTGGCAACTACCACCTCTGACTGGAGATTTTATAGTATCCTTCCCCTGCCACGCCCACCAAGCCATGCCCACAGAACTGGTAGTAAAAAAATTGAATCCCACCACTGGTTTGCATCTACAATATAGTTGTTTTGTGATGATGTAGAGAAAAGGAGATAAAGAAGATTGAAGCCTGGCTTGTACCACTTAAGTGGAATAATATGTTCATTAGAGGTGAATAGGAATCCTTGAAAATATCTGAAGAGTGGCAGTGAACTAGTAGGAATAACATTGAATAAAACAAGCACACACAAAAACACAGTAATTAATTCAATGATTCCATGGTTATAGATATGGCAAATGAATGTTGTATCTTTAAGGAAAGACAGTCAGCCTCTACATTTCATCAGGTTGCTGCTGTATTAATTGCACTTGCAGAGAAAGTACAGTACAGGTATCACAATGGTGCTGGATTAGAGATCTGGTTGAATAAGATTGGGTCATTTGTTAGATCATGTCCTAAGGCCATCTCAACCTGGACAACTTAAAGCTATGTGGATTTCAACTCCCAGAATTGGGGGAGTTAAAGTCAACTTTAACCCTCACAATTCTGTGAATTGAAATCCACATAACTTAAAGTTGCCCGTGCTGAGAAACACTATTCTAATACTTCTCTAATTTTAATGAGTTTGCAGAAGAAATCCTGGCAATTTGGTAAGCTTTTTTTCATAATGAATTAAAAGAAATATTCTGATGCCACAGAACAACATACATTACTGTGGGTTATTTAATATCATGAGTGTAAATTTCTGCAGAGGTATCATGCCAAATTGTTCTTCTACAAAAATGAGTATTAAAAATCTTTTTCATGAAATATCTATTTAAAAACACAACAACCGTAACCCCACAGCTGATGCTTTGAGATGAGCCCTGATTGAAGGCAGCACAAATTGCTGATATAATTGTTTGCAAACATAATGTTGACACTTAAGATGAAAAATGATTGAAAGACAACATTCCATTACAATTATGTTGCTTCTCAGATTCTATAGGAATATTTTTCTTCAGAAGTTTTGGAAAGTGCACAGAAGAATAATTTTCTTAAATTGTTGCAGCTGCAGATTTGCAAAATACTATATTCCTAGTCCCCAGAATACAATAGTAATACAACTAGAATTTCCATTACTAAATGATACATTCATAAAGTGTGGTGTTACATGACTGCTTAGGAATGGAATTTCCAGCAGTCAATGTTGCCTTCATTAATCAAATCCCACTAGTCGTTAGGTGGGATCCATCCCAATCTAAGCCATTCTATACTTGGTTCCTCCAAGAAGAAATGCTTATCTAATATTCAGGGTTAATTTTAATTAAACTTACATTTACTATAATTAAATTTAATTTAATTTTGTTCCCATTTTAAAACACACCCATCTAGTATAATCTTCAAATACACTAAAGTGATCTTTCAGTCCAAAACGCATATACATTTCTGCTTTAATACCAGTAGCACCATGGTTGAAACAACTCATTAGTTTTGTTTTAAATGCTCTGGAGCTGACAGAGAAGAAAAATGTACAAAATCATAGACTCAATTGGCATAGATCATAACTTTCATATGTGAGAGTCTACATTAGGTATTATCTATCAGGGATTTGTTTGAGAATACAAATTAAAGAGCCGGGGTGGATTAGAATGCAGTACTGCAGGCTATTTCTGCTGACTGCTGGCTACCTGCAATTTGGCAGGTCAAATCTCAGTGGGCTCAAGGTTGACTCAGCCTTCCATCCTTCCAAGGTTGGTAAAATGAGGACCCAGATTGTTGGGAGCAATAAGCTGATTCTGTAAACTGCTTAGAGGGCTGTAAAGCACTGTGAAGCAGTATATAAGGCTAAGTGCTATTATTATTGCTAAAGGTTAAGAACCAACTATTTTGGAAACTATTCTCAACTGATTTCTTTCTGGGCATGTAAAATACAGGGCACATTATACCCAATGCCCAGTGTTTAAATGCATTTTTCCATCAGTCCTGATTTAGGTTGAACAAATTTGCCATTGAAACTTATTTCAAATAAGAAATGTTTGTTTATTTATTTATTAAATGTATTTTCCATCCATCTTGCCATAGGACTACTTTGGGTGGCAACAATAAAAATAAAAAAATGATAAAAAATATTAAAATAACAAGAGTAAATAATATCATGTAATTCATGTAATATTATGTAATTGCTCTAGGTGGTATTTGGAGCGATAGGACAGGATGGAAAAATATCCTGTTCTGTGGCTTTGCAGCTGCTCTAACTTCCCTGCTTCCAAAAGAATTCCTTACATGACATGTTTTGGACTAAGCCACGAAGGCTTCAGAATGTGGGGAAATTATGTAATAGAAGATCACAGCTTCAGTTCTACCACCTCCAACAATACTGTAAACTCTAAAACATACCATGGGGAATTGAATGGAATTTCTCATGAGCTTGGAAAATATGGCAAA
The DNA here is from genome assembly GCF_049901735.1 of Notechis scutatus. Lineage (NCBI taxonomy): Eukaryota > Metazoa > Chordata > Lepidosauria > Squamata > Elapidae > Notechis > Notechis scutatus. Next base: position 140,258,416 of record NC_142012.1, on the reverse strand, counting down.
AAATGAAACTTACGGGGCAAGAAAACTTGGGAGGAATATTGGGGTTTCTGCACATTGGTCTCAGCAGTAGAAGTAACATACTGAAAAGCACAGTAAATGGTCTGTCTCCCATTCTATTTGTCTACAATTCTTTCAGAAAATCTTTTTTCTTCCTTTTGGCTCCAATATTGGAAATACATTAAGATGAGGAAAAATGGCTGCAGTGATAAATGCACAGAAGCAAATAGATGAAAAGGCTAACCTATATATTCCTTTCAATAGCATGACTTGTTTTGAATGAAAAATTGAAAGTAACCTGATTCTATTTAAGGCTAAGTGAATGAGGTGGAAAAAAAAGAGTTGTCTCATTTTTCTAAATGTAAAGCTTACATCTGAATAACATCTGAATCTTTACACTATATAGGTAGAATTGTTCTCTTTTATTTCAGTGTTGAATGCTGCTATCGAAATGAACTTTTTTTTGTAACAGCCACTTTTTCTATTGTCTTCAAACTTCAGCTATGATGTTATATTTGCTGGAGGACCCAAGGAATTATTGAAGAAATTCCAGCAACTTAATCACAAAGTTGTATTTGCAGCAGATAGTTTGATATGGCCCGATAAAAGATTGTCTGAAAAATACCCGATTGTCCGCAGTGGAAAACGATTCCTTAATGCTGGAGGTAAGTAGTATTTTTTGAAACTAAAAGTCTTTGTTGCCTACATGGGAAAAATGGAAGCTGTGCAAATGTTTCTTTGTTAATTACATTTTGAAACATTTTGAAGAGGAAATGTACATTATTAGTAATAATAATTTCAGATAAGCTTATCTCATTTCCCATTTCTCATTTCCTTTCTTTATCATCAAGAGCTAAAGTAGGCAAAAAGGAAGACAAAGGTAGAAAAGCAGGATACAGTATTTTTCAAACTTGGCAATTTTAACATGTGTGGATTTCAATTCCTTGATTCCCCCAGAATTTCTTGTGCTTGTTAAGGAATTCTGGCATCAAAATTCACATATCTTAGGGTTGTCAACTTTGAAGACCATTGCTATAGACAGAAACTGAGACACTATTTATAAAACAACATAGGGTTTTCTTACACAATTAGCTCATTTGAAGAATGTTGCAGAAATTCCTCAGAATGTTTTTTAGGCAAGGAAAATTGCTTTGGCAAATTTGCACATTCCTAAAAATACTCTTAACTGCAAGGTATGCAATAGTTATCACAGATAGCCTATCATTTTGTGACACTAACAAAGATGATTAAATATAGAAACTACAATCTTTATTTACTGGAATGATTCATTTTCTCCTTTGTCCTTTCCTGGGCTGAATTGAATTTCTCAGTGTTTCTGATATAGCTTTGCTCTGTAACATTTCAGTAAATTAAAATGGTTACTGGCTGTTTGGTTATCTGTCATCTAATGACTCTAGCCAGAATTATCCAAATTTATATACGTTTCAGGTTTGGGGTATATAATTCAAAAGTATGCTCATATATATAAACATATCAATCTTTGTATTGTTGCATTAAGACATATATTGATTTTTTTTTGCAGCTAAAATAATGATCAACTGATGATATCATTAGAGCAGAAGTAGGCAGTCAATTGTTATACCGATTTTTGTTGTTATAAAGTTTTTCAAGAATAAATAATAGGTGAATTAAGCTCACAGGATATTTGACACACTGCTTTTCTTTCATTTGCAATAGGAATGATAGAAAATGGAACTTTTGTGGGCTATTTTTGTACTTGATCTTAGGAAAACAAACCATAAATCAACAACAGAATTCATTAGGAAAGATTTGATTTATCCAATGTGCACCTGTAGGTTATCTCCATTATTATTTGCTTATATAAACAATATTGCTTATTTGAACGACATGCTGTGGTTTATATTTGTTATTCTGAAATCCTGAATCATCTTTGCAAAAAGTTTTTTTGAAGACTTTCAAGAGAACTTGTGCTGAATATAAAGATATTAAACTATATAAATTACTTTGCTAATAAATAAGGCTGACATATAAGATTGGGCTACTACTAATATTTTACCAGAAAAAAATCTGAGATCCTGTTAACCAGACTTGTATATACATCTTTCAATCCCTAGGCCTCCCATTTAAGTTTTATATGAGATTTCTGAACTCTTACACTGCCTAAGATTTACAATGTGTTCTTGTGTACAGCATGGTATGCTAAAATTCTATGCACATTTATATCTAAGAAAGTCCCACTTATTACTTTTTTTTTCTTTGCTCATTTTATATAACATATTTCTATTGACGTAGGTCAGGGGTGTCAAACTCAAGGCCCACGGGCTGGATCTAGCCCATGGGGTGCTTAGAACTGGCCCCTTAGGGCTGCCCTGGGAACAACGAAGGACCGGCCTGCGGTGCCTCTGCCAGTGAAAATGAAGCTCTGTTTTCACTGGCAGACCATTCAGGCCACCACAGGTGTCCCCAACACGAATGATTTTGAGCTTGTCACATCTACCCCTCCCCGAGGTCAAACACATCTCTGATTGTTTCTTTCAAACAATAGCAGAACTAGAATGATACCTAGAATAGTTTTTCTATTTAGGAGCAAGAAATCAGAAGACCAGAATGCATTTCAAGAAATAAATATCAAGAAATCTCCAGCAAGAAATTGGGTACAGCTTCTCCAAAAAAGTTTTTAGAATTTTCTTACAGTTTAATGGTAGGTGTCCTAGAAAATATCAATTTTTTTATGGTATATTTCAGGATTCATTGGCTATTCACAGAATGTAAATGATATTGTTCAACAATGGGACCTCCAAGATAGTGATGATGATCAGCTTTTTTATACAAAAATTTATATTGATCCACTGAAGAGGGTAAGTAGAACTTGATCAGCAATCAATTCAATGATTGCAAGGTTCTGAAGATAATATGTATTAAACCTATATTTGGGGGCAGTTCACATAAATTTTACTTTTAAACAAGTAAAAATCGTTTCTACAATGTTTTCCAGCAAGAAGATCTTTGTTCTAAGTCACATGATGTAGATGAGTGAAAACTCTTAGAATGGAAGAGTCAACAACCTTGTGAACTGATTTCAATCACTTGTCAGCTAGGGACATGTTATAGATTATTATCATGTTCATAGCTTGGTTGAATCCAATCTGGTTTTGAGTTGTAACACTGTCTTACTGATTTCTCCCAAAACACCAGATGTTGTCTCCTCCATTTCTGTTCAATTGACAGGCATAGTCCTGAATCTTTTTACATATTTTTTTTCACTATTTCTTTGGATTTGGAAATATATATATATATGGAACTAATGTCATTATAACAATTTCCAGTGGGAGAAAAGCAGTAAGTGCTGTGACACCATCACAAAAGCAAATAAAAGTATTATCCTATAAACTATTGTAGATTACAGCCTGCTTCTTTAGATGCACGGAATCTAATCAGATGAATTTTTATATAAAGCAAGAAAAAAGAGACAAGGAAGAAAGAAAACAGGACTTGTGACAGAATTATCTCAAATGTTAACCATAAAAATTTAACCGTTTTTGCAGTGCAGCTTGCTGCATTTGAGCGGTTAGTTAAATAATTATAGTAAAAAATCTTTTTGCTTCAATTAGAAATAATTATGTTTACTAATCTGATGGAACTGAATTCAATTTTTCTTGATGGAGTTGGTGTGTGTAATTCCTATGCTCAAGGATATATACTTGAAGTCAGTTAAAAATCATTGGGAAAACTGGAATGTTTTGTACTGTATTATGGATATGATTATTGAGATCATTCTCATGCAACTGCTCATGTTAAGTGGTTGTAATAATGCATGTTGTTAAGATTTAAATTAGGGATATATAATGTCTACTCTCTAAAGTCTTTAGATGCAGCCTCTAGCATTTCCATCAATTTTTCTAAAAGATTCAGAATATAACATTTAACTCTGGGACAATTGACTTAATAGATTCCAGGAGGAAAAATATAGTGTTTTACTGAATCCTATTATATTTTGAAAATGGGACGTAGACTTCAACCTAAGAAATGATTTTTCCTTCCCTATGTGAAGATTTTAAAATGGAATGGAATTGGTACTAAAATTATGTTATGGCTGTTTCACTGATTTGAACTTAGGTGGATCTATGGATTCTAGAAATGGGCCTTGCTGTTCTTTTTAGAAAAATACCAATAAGCAAGGCTATTTTATGTAGCAGTCTTAACTATCCTGTTGTGTATGTACCATAGTTTAGTTTCAACTTTATATTCTGATCTTTTAAAGATGGTAATCTGTTAGCGTTATTTGGCAGATATTCTTGTATTACATACTGCAAAGTCATTATTCTCTGAAAAGTCATGAACTTGTCTTGGCTTTTTGAACAGAAAGCAAATCTCTGGTATTAGTGACATATAAACAATGTCTTAACAAAGTATATATTATTGATGAGGGTAAGTCTGGATGACATGATGAATTATGAATATGATGATATATGGAACATTGCAAAAGAAATTGTGTGTGTGTGTTTGTTTAAAAGAATTGCCAGTGAAACATCTGGTCATTATCTAACATTATTTGAATTTACTTTTATACAGATCTTTATAGAGCCATTTCTACCATATTTTTTCTTCTTGTACTTTAGGAACGTATCAATATTACCTTGGATCACAAATGCAATATTTTCCAGACTCTAAATGGAGCTGTTGGTATGTATCTTAAGGAGAGAGAAGAATCCAACTTTTTGTTCTCTACATTGTAATTCTGTTCAATATTGTTATTTCTTTCCAAGGACGAAAAAGATTGCTGAAGTTGTTTAATGAAACACGGAGACTATATTTACTTTCTTTTACAATAAAAAAACCAATACATATTAAGTGATGAAATATTCATTCATTCATTCATTCATTCAATATGCTGCCCATCTCATTTGAAGGTGACTCTAGGTGGCTTACAAACAATACAATTATTGTTTCTTCTTTGCCAATGTTGTAATTCTTGCACATGATATGGAATTCAGTCTGTGTGATTTAGATTTGCCTGACTGAAGAAATGGATATAAAATGATTTTCATAGTTGAAAAAAAAAAAGAAATGCTATTTGCCTCCATGAAGCACTTCATATAGCTTCAGATTTTCCTAGTGTCTCTTACGTGGGAATCTGTAGCAGTGCACGTTTTATCAAAATAACCAAGCATGCACTATAGTATCATGACAAAACATCTACCATTTAACTATATTAACTACATAACCTCTACATGATGCTTGGATGCAGCATTATAATGCAAGTGCCAAAGAGTTCACATTTGTTGCAATATGCATGATTTCCTGTCACCATCTCTTGTCTTAGTCATATGCCAGAGCTGAGAAACAGGTCTTCTTGGGAACTGCATCAACATGGAAGGCTCTTTTAGTTTTCATAAGTGCTGAGAGAGAATGCTGGAAATATGAGAATGCTACATTGCATCACAAATTTTAAAGTGAAGCTCCCCTTTGAATATTTCAAAATTTTATATGAAATTATTGGTCATAAATAACAGAGTTTCACTCTGTGTAGGTGTATGCTTCACTTATTTACCAACAATATTTGAATCTCAAAATAAGAAGGCTTGGAATTAATTGAACATTAATTCTAGGTTTAAAAAAAACTAATTTCAAATCATCCACATTTTCATTTTCTGGCAATAGACATAGGAATAGAAGAAAGAATGGAACAGATGAGGACAAAAAAAATGCTAATTTATAATTTTCCACAGAATTTGAGAAAACTCTGAATAGATGTTAATTCCCCCCTCCTTTCAAAAAAGGGAAGGGGAAACGACATCAGATTCCTTAATGTTAAGAGAAATCAGTGGAGTTATTCATTTAGAATATTATTCTTTGAATATTTTAGTAATTATTACATTCAATACCTATGACTTTTTAATATCTTTTATGATATGCATGGTATTTTTGAATTTTGTAATGTGAGTAGTTAGGAAATTACAAAATTAGGTGATACTCTATGGATGCTTAGGAAGCTGCCAAGAATGTTGTATCATCCTTGTTTGAGTAACCAGCAGTTGATGTGTTATTAATTTTATGATGGGCTGCAGATGAAGTTCTTCTGAAATTTGAAGATGGAAGAGCCAGAGCTAAGAATTCTATACATGATACTTTGCCTGTCACTCTTCATGGAAATGGCCCAACAAAAGTAAGTGAAAGTCACTTAATTTCAATATGAGCTTTTCCACATAAGAGCAATACAATAGAAATTCATTTGTTAGTAGTATAGTAACAGTGGTAGAAAGAATCAATGCATTTCATGAAATTTCATAGCCAAATTCACTTTGTTCCATTAAGTGAATAGATATTATTTAAAAACTAGAAATGATAATCTGTTGATTTGATTTGATTGTGGTTTTTTCTTTCATTCTTAACCTAGCTTAATATCAATTACTTTGGAAATTATATACCTAATGGCTGGACTCGTGAAACAGGATGTGGTGTTTGCGACTCAGATTTATTAGAAATAGCCACATTGTCTGTAAGTATATGCTGCATGTACTTGAACTGTGCATAAAAATGATACATTATCTAGTCGTCTATAACTGTCTCCTCTTCTTTCAAACCCTTGCATCCAACGAATATTCTCATCTTTCTTTTTTCTATCTGACTACCATTTTATGATTTCTGTTATGTCAAAATAATTATAAGTTTATATGGAATTTCAAGACTGAATGTAAAATCATCAGGCAATCCTGGCCTTCTATTTCCAAAGCTTATTAGGGAAAACTTTGGCATTTCAAGAGAGATGATAGCCTTCCTGGATCAAGCCCATGATAAATACTAACAGTCTCAAATTGTAAACCTCCACTTTGGAACTTTTTCCCCATTTCCCCTTTTTCTACCTCTTCACCAAAAAGGACAAGGTACAGTCCAATATTGTAGGTAGAAAATCATCATCCAAACAAAGTGCAGGCAACTCATTACTGCACATGATTCAGATGTTTCTCATCTAACTAAGATGAGGAGAATAACCAGAATCAGCAGAATCTTCCAAAAACAGACTTTGTTCAATGTCTCAAAAAAATCTTCAAAACTGGTTCAAGGAACCAGAATTGAACCCGATAGTAGAAAATAAGTTCTCAAAGACTTGCAATTCTGTTTAATGGCTTCTCTTTCTCAGAACGGTAAGCCAAATCATTTGAGGCACAATGGGGATCGCCATGAAGCCAAAGAATTTTCTTTTGGCTGTCAAAAATATTCTTTTGAGTTCTTAAGCCCAAAAACTTAATACTGCCCCAACAGCCTGGTGGATGCTTCCATGATAATTCTGATCTTATGGACCATACATTAATAAAGGTGGAGGAAATAGTCCTCCTCCCTCAAAGCCCAGAAGACATCAAATGGAGATTCTGCAAAAGATTGTAGAAAATGTAACTTGTCTTCTTTCATCAAAGCTAGAAAGTTTAGATATTACATATCTGTTGTTATTTTTATTTTGTAAATAGTATTAAACTGAAACAAATATAGGGAAATTCTCAATATTTCCAGTTGACATAAATATATATTTCAAGATAAAGAATCTATTTTTAAATAAAGGATTTGGAAATGTAATCCTAGTTACATACCTCAATTCATATTTTACTTTTTGTGTTTAACATCACAGAAGTTTCCTTTGGACTCAGTCCACTTTGCAGATGTTGGTATTGGAAAGCCACACATAATAAATTATAATCTCTCCTCCCTCCCAGATTGCCATTCTATATTATGTATTTGAAAGATTAAAATCAACACTTGAATCAACACCTTTCTTAATTATATAAAAGACTTGAACACTATGTACTTGTATTATTACTATGACATCTTATACGTGCCTATTAAATGGTTAAGCTCCATGAAATTCAATAGAACCTATTTCTAGATAAATACACTGCTCAAAAAAATAAAGGGAATACAAAAATAAGACATCCTAGATCTGAATGAATGCAATATTCTTATTAAATACTATGTTCATTACATGGTTGAATGTGCTGACAACAAAATCACACAAATATTATCAATGGAAATCAAATTTAGCAACCCTTGGAGGTCTGGATTTGGAGTTACACTCAAAATTAAAGTGGAAGAAAACACTACAGGCTGATCCAACTTTGATGTAATGTCCTTAAAACAAGTCAAAATGAAGCTCAGTGGTGTGTGTGGCCTCCACGTGCCTGTATGACCTCCCTACAATGCCTGGGCATGCTCCTGATGAGGTGGAGGATGGTCTCCTGAGAGATCTCCTCTCACACCTGGACTAAAGCATCCCCCAACTCCTGGACAGTCTGTGGTGCAACATGGCGTTGGTGGATGGAGCGAGACATGATGTCCCAGATGTGCTCAATTGGATTCAGGTCTGCCTTCATCTTGCAGGAACTGCTGACACACTCCAGCCACATGAGGTCTAGCATTGTCTTGCATTAGGAGGAACCCAGGGCCAACTGCACCAGCATATGGTCTCACAAGGGGTCTGAGGATCTCATCTCGGTACCTAATGGCAGTCAGGCTACCTCTGGCAAGCACATGAAGGGCTATGCAGCCCCCTAAAGAAATGCCACCCCACACCATTACTGACCCACTGCCAAACCGGTCATGCTGGAGGATTTTGCAGGTAGCAGAACATTCTCCACGGCATTTCCAGACCCTGTCACGTCTGTCACATGTACTCAGTGTGAACCTGCTTTCATCTGTGAAGAGCACAGGGCGCCAGTGGCAAATTTGCCAATCTTGGTGTTCTCTGGCAAATGCCAAACGTCCTGCATGGTGTTGGGCTGTAAGCACAACCCCCACCTGTGGACGTCGGGCCCTCATACCACCCTCATGGAGTCTGTTTCTGACCGTCGGAGCAGCTACATGCACATTTGTGGCCCACTGGAGGTCATTTTGCAGGGCTCTGGCAGTACCTCCTTGCACAAAGGCGGAGGTAATGGTCCTGATGCTGCGTTGTTGCCCTCCTACAGCCTCCTCCATGTCTCCTGATGTACTGGCGTATCTCCTGGTAGCACCTCCATGCTCTGGACACTACACAGCAAACCTTCTTGCCACAGCTCACATTGATCTGCTATCTTGGATGAGCTGCACTACCTGAGCCACTTCTGTGGGTTGTAGACTCCGTCTCATGCTACCACTACAGTGAAAACACCGCCAGCATTCAAAAGTGACCAAACCATCAACCAGAAAGCATAGGAACTGAGAAGTGGTCTGTGGTCACCACCTGCAAAACCACTCCTTTATTGGAGATTGTCTTGCTAACTGCCTATGCTTTCCCCCTGTTGTCTATTCCATTTGCACAACAGCATGTGAAATTGATTGTCAATCAGTGTTGCTACCTAAGTGGACAGTTTGATTTCACAGAAGTGTGATTGACTTGGAGTTACATTGTGTTGTTTACGTGTTCCCTTTATTTTTTTGAGCAGTGTAGTTATAGGATTGCAGGCAAAACTAATTATCATAGTAGTTTATAAAGACATTTAATGCATCAGTTCTTTGATATAATTTAAAGTATTTGATAATGTGTGGAAAATACTAATTCAGAAAAGAGTGCCTTTTTTCAAGGTTCATAACAGTAGTTTATTGTTCTTACAAGGAAAGATTTTGAAGTCAGTCCTTTCCGTGAGTCTGTACCTTTACTCTTATTGTTTTTTTAGGAAGTTCCAGCAGTAACAATTGGTGTTTTCATTGAACAACCAACTCCTTTCCTGTCAAAGTGTTTAGACAGAATATTGAGTCTGGAGTATGCAAAAGAAAAACTTAGCATCTTTATTCATAATAATGTAAGTATTTTATAAATAGGGATTTAATTGTAATTTTTATAAATCAATAATGACTCAATTTTTAATATAGACTAATAGTAAAATAATATTAAACTTTCATGTGATTCTGCTGTTACATGAGATATAATATGCATATACTATGTATGTTCATAATAGAATTTCATCTCAAGTTTGTGTTTCTGTTGTCTCTCCGATGCATTTTCCTTTCAAATCTTGAAGCACTTGTTCCTTTGTCTTTCTTTTGAATACATTTAGAGATCTATGGAAGGAAGTATTAAACTCACAATTACACTAGCTGTTCTGGTGGATTTCCAAGTACAATTCATGGTGTTAGTTGCCACTTTTAAAGCCCTATATGGCTTGAAACCAGGTTACCTGAGGGACTGTCTTTTTACAAATCCAAATGTAATCAATTTGTTCCACCAGATTGGGCATGTGACAAGTCCCATTATCCAAAAAGTGCTGACTGGCAGGACCTAAAATATGTCTCTTCTCTGGTACAGACCCTACTTTGTGGAATATTCTCCTTCCAAAGATTAGAATGACTCCAATCCTAATTGCTGTTTGCCAAGTTCTAAAAACTTGGCTAAGTCCCTAGGCTTGAGTTTTGGAATATGTTAGGGTCCTATATCTTGGCTTTAATGATGTATTGTCAGCTGCTGATTGTATTTTTTATGTTTTACAATTTTATTGTTTTTGCTTGTTTTACTTGATTTATAGTTTAGAATTGTAAGCCACACAGAGTCACTTGGTTGAAATGCACTGCTCTAGAAATTTAATAAGTAAATAGGTAAATAAATATCCGAAATGTTTCTTTAGCCCAACTGTTTAGGGACTTTTTACATGTAGTTTTAATCTAACTACAGAAGGTAGGGATGGGTGGAAGTAGAGATTGTGTTATCAATCTGGGTGAATATTTTATTTGAATTATTATCCACACCCTGAACATCCTATTATCCACTACTATCAAAGAATCAGGTCTGAGAACTGAAAACCTTTTTAACTTTCTGCTGAATGTCATTAAATTGACAAAATAGAGCCAATGCTGATGCGATTTCTTCAATGTTATTTTAAAGTAATGGCATTTGGAGAGTATATTCTAAGGCTGCAGGCAGCAGTAGAAGCATCCATAAATGGGAAGAATGGGAAAGTGGCTGTCACTATGCAGTTGAAGGGCCACCATCTTTTTCATGAGCTGATTATGTCTATATTTAGAATACATATGTGTATGTGTATTTCTGTCTGTTTGTGTCTCTGTATGTATAACTCCATATGATTTCAATGGAGTGAACTCCTGCTCCCATCTAAATACCATCTGGCATAAAAATTTTGAAATAAGAATAATCCATTTCTAATCTGTTCCAGATTTGTAGAGTTTTCATTTCAGTTTCCATTTTGTCTGCTGTTTATTTTACTGCATGTTTAGTTCTTGTATAGTTTTACTAATTTCTCATTAATTCTCTCTTAAAACATTTCCAGGAGGTTTATCATGAAAAGGATATAAAAAACTTTTGGGATAAAGCCAAGAATATAATTAAAACTATAAAAATTGTTGGACCTGAAGAAAATCTGAGTCAAGCCAATGCCAGGAACATGGGAATGTAATTTAATTTTAATTATTTATCCTTCCAAAGCATATATTAGAAAGATAATGATCTTGATTAGAGGGTTTTAATTCACATGAATATATATATATATATATATATATATATATATATATATATATATATATGGATCGATCTTTGGTTATTCGGGTTTTCTCCCGCGTAAAATTGGAAGTATCTAGGTGACGTTTCGATGAAGTCTCATTCATCATCTTCAGGCTTGTGCCTTCGGCTTTGTGCTTCTGGCTTTGTGCTTCTTCTTTACTCCAAGAAGCACAAAGCCGAAGACACAAGCCTGAAGATGATGAATGAGACTTCATCGAAACGTCGCCAGATACTTCCAATTTTACACGGAGAAAACCCGAATAACCAAATATCCACATACAAATACCTCACGGAAACCTCAGAATATATATATATATATATATGTATGTATGTATGTATGTATGTATGTATGTGTATGTATATGTATATGTATATGTATATGTATATGTATATGTATATGTATATTATTTTATTTTAATTAAGTACCTCGGTTATTTGTTCATACACATTTTCTCTTTGTGGGATTGCATAATAGTTAAGATTTATAAGTTTTTTAATATGATAGAGAAGTATATTGAAACAGAGCAGATGGAGTGCATTATTCATCAGCCTGTCTGCTGACTTCATTATTTTCTGTTTATTTTATCAATTTATTCACTAACCTTTAAGAGGTTTGAAAGCAACTGTCTTTTAAATTCAATATTGAGAAATATTTAAACAAGTAAAAACAATGAAGCAAAAAATTAAAAAGGAAATAAAATTGCACATTTCCCCACAAAAATAGGGAACAAATAGATATGGTTATTCCATTCAACAAGACGTCAAGATTATAAAGCTCTCTTGATTTGCTCTGGATAGCTATTAAAATATGCATAAGTTCAATATATCTGGAAAGAGAGTTTCAGATCTTCTACCATAAAAAATCCTCAGAAGATACAGTATCTTTGTACATGTATAAATAAAATTTATATTTAAAATTAAACAAAAGGTTTCCTTCTCAACCCATTGGGTGGTTTGTGTCTTCTTCAATTTCTCTTATTACATCAGAGGTCTGGATTTTGAGGGTTCTGCTATTTATCTTAGTTGTTCCTAGCACTGCACTCCTTTGAATAGAGAGTTCTGATGTTTCTGGGATCTGTTGAGTTACTCTCCCAGCTTAGAAGTCACAGTCCTAAGTGCTCCTACCCTCATTTGGACCACTTTGGCCTTAGCTTTCCACATCTTCTCTGAAATGCTACTATAATAGCAAATGTATTGTATCTTGTAAGGTCCTTGGTGCTTTCTAAGCTTCGTTATTTTCTTGCAGGCATTTCATTCACCAAGTGATAAAGTCTTTTATCAGTACTGTAGCTTGTACTCTTACGTTTTAAACTTAATTATTTCAGGAAGCCGGACTTACTTGGCATCTTGGAAACTAATGTAATGTAATTAGGATATAGTTACAGAACTCTGAAACTCTTTCAAAGACCCAACCTATGTACCAAACCCAAGAAGACTTTTTTTACTTTTTCTACTTTCCCATGATTTAGTTCTTCTTTGTAATGGTTCCACATTTTCCTGACATTCTGTCATAGCCAAGAAAAGAGCTAATGCAGATGCAATGTTGCTTGAGTCATTTTCTCATTTCAGAAGTTGGATAGCTTGTTTTTAAGATTACTGTGAAGGTCATTGGAATAATTATTGCAGACAAATAATTTTGCAGACAGTTGCAAAATTCATTTCTGAATCATATGTGGTTCATTATCAAATCCATGAGAAACCACAGTGCTTTTACTGCTGAAAACTTCTTTTGCAGTACTTTATCTAGCATATGATTTGTAACAGCTTGTATTTTTTAATTAATCATCTATCTCTCTCTCTCACACACACACAATGTGTGTTATACTATTTAAGCTACCAGAGCTTATCTACATACATAAAACTAAAACTATTATGAATAATTTAGATGTTGGCTTGTTTATAAATACTTATGGCTTTGCTGTCTGTTTTAATTTTCAAGGGATATTTGTCGACAGAATAAAGAGTGTGACTACTATTTCAGCATTGATGCAGATGTTATTTTAACAAATCCAAATATTCTGAAGCTTCTAATAGAACAAAATAGGTATGTTTAATGGGGGAAATTGGTTGGGTTAAAGAACATTATTAAGTCTAATCTCAAAGTTTTGTTTAGATATATTTAATGATTTTTTGAAACAGCTTTAGTTTAGTACTAATACTAACATTTTTCTGTTAATATTTTTCAATATCCCCTTCTCTGTTCACTAAGATTACTGTCTGCTAGATATTTCCATCTCAGTAATTTTTTTCAAGGAACTTATTCAAAACCATTTATACAGCTTTTGAATTTGAAAAGAAATTGCTTCTAAATATAAGAATCCATTTCATCATACAGCAATGAACAGTTAATAGCAACCATTAATCCATCTCAGCCAGCATGGTCTACTTGGACAGGAAACTTTGGAAGATTTTCCTAGCTATCCCAGTTACTTCCAGTGTAAATGCTGAAGTAAATACCTGAGGTCTTATTCAGTACATGCAAAGCATGTATTAGCTGTCAATTATGAAATTATGGTATATCAAATAATTATTTGTTTCTGTAATGCTCATAAATCTTTGTGTATGAATCCAGAATGAACCTGATACAATATAGAATTTCCAGTTTTCTCTGGACAAAGATATTTGAATCCCCTGTGACTATCAGGATACATTCATACTGGTATCTTATAAATATCACTTATTTATTTGTTATTTATTTATTTAGATTTATTTACCACCCAACTTCAGTGTACTTTGGGCAGCATACAAAGCTAGAAAAAACATAAATATAATTAAATACATTGAATTAGACTGCCCAGACTAAAATGGTCTAAAGGAATCCCAAGAAAATAAAGAAAACAAAACATGAGCCATTAAACAAACAAACAAACAAAAATAGGCTTGGGCCCAAATCCAAGTTTTCAAAGCTTTCTGGAACCCTTAGAAAGGTGATGCCATACTTATCTATGGGAAAATCCTGTTTCACAGGGTGGGGCTAGAGAAGGCATGTCTCCTAGGTCCCACAAGATGGCAAAGTTTAAGAGAGGGGCCTGGAGCATACTCACACTACTGAAATGTACTAGGTGGGCAGAAATTGTTGGAAACAAGTAGTCTCTCAGATATCAAGCTCTGTGCTATATAAGTTCTATAACCAGTATCTTATATTGCATTCAAAAGACAATTGACAGCTAACACATCTTAATTAGCAGTGGTCATGGGCACATTGCAAAATGCCCATTACTGCTTGTGCCACTGCATTTTCACTGTAGATTCTGGATGGTCTTCAAGGGCAGCCCCATTTAGAGCACACTGCAATAATTCACTCATGAGATGACCTGGGCAAGGGTGAATATTATGCTATTCTATTAATGCTATTATGTTAGCTTCCATTGTTAATTTCCAACCTAGTCATATTTCCTTCTACTTTATTTACAGAAAGATAATTGCACCTCTTGTAACACGTCATGGGAAACTCTGGTCTAACTTTTGGGGTGCATTAAGTGCTGATGGATATTATGCTCGATCTGAAGACTACATAGATATTATCCAAGGAAGCAGAATGTAAGTTAGCTTTATATTCAAAGATCTTAACTGGCAATTGTATTTTTTCATTTTGTGATCATCTCGTATAAACATTTTTAATAAACTTGTTAAATGTATGTTGCAATTTTTACTGAAGGTTTGAATAATGAAGAAAAAAGATATGTGCAAATTATTTCAATGTCATGTTAAATTTAAAATAGCCATTTTTTTTGTGGGTGGAAGATGAAGCTCAAATACTTTGGCCACCAAATAAGAAGAGAGGACGCATTGGAAAAGAACCTATTGTGGGAAAGATGAAAGGCAAAGGGAGGAGGGGACAGTAGAGGGTGATATGATTAGATAGTCTCATGAACATGATAGTCTCAATGAACATGAATTTTGGCAAACTCTGGGAGTCTGTGGAGGACAGGGTGGCCTGGTGTGCTATGGTCCATGGGGTCATGAAAAGTCAGACACAACTTAGTAACTGAAGAACAACAAAAATTCTGTGTGACATGGCTCCTTTTCAAGTATTTCAAAAACATCTTGATCATTTTAAAAATATTTAAAACTACCTATCTCATGCTTGGATTGCTTCACACAATCAAAATGGGCTGTTTCAATTTTGAAATAATTACATCAAAATATTTTCAATATTACCATCAAATCATGCCTGTTACAGGATGTGATATAATTCAGCGGTCGCCAACTGATGGGCTGAGGCCCAGAGCACCCCCCAAAGCAATTAATCCAGGCTTGCAGAAACACAAGGCTGTGCCGCCCACATGGCCCACAGGAACCCTCCCCACCCACTCATTCCTTACCCAGCAAACTTGCCTGCTAAATTGCTATTTTTCCTTTTTCCAACCATCAGCTGTTCTGCTGTGCAGGGAGATTTAGATTAGCTAGGAAGCAGGAAATGGTTAGATTTCTTGCTTTCTAGCTAGTCTTTAGATCTTCAACTCTGTTTTTAAGCACAGCTGAACCTCCCTTAGGACTGAAGGTTCTATTATTCAGTGCAGACTCATGGCAAACAAATTTTATGGGACAGACTCAAATAGCCAATGGCAGATAGACAAATCACTGAATGATTCTATGAGCAACTCAATCTGCCTGCTTGCTTTGCTTGATTTTGGGTAAAAGTTGCTCTTTTTTAATAAAAAATTCAATATTTACATACATGGTGTGTTGTGAGTTAATTTTGTGAGTTTGCTTGCAAGCAAATTTTATGTGGCAGACTGATCTAGCTGATGGAGATAGATCGATCTCTGAATGAATCTGTGATTCTGTGAGCAACTCAATCTGCCTGCCTTCTTTGCCTGATTTTGGGTAAAAGTTGCTCTTTTTTTATAAAAAAAATCAATATTTATATAAATATTTATAATATCTACATACAAGACATGCCCAGCCAGTCATATGACCACCAAGCCACACCCACAAATTAGGCCATGCCCACAGAACCTGTTAGTGGTCCCTGGGATTTAAAATTATGAGTTTGGTGGTCTCTGAAGTCCAAAAGGTTGGCGACGTCTGATATAATCCCTTCTTGCCTAGTTAGGTCATTTATTTAAGAGTTACTAATTTTGTGGAAGTTATGGCAAATGCTCACTGAAAGGTTTTTAAGGAATATTCATGTAAATAATGTGAAGTTAATTATTAGCACTGTGCTTTTGTAAACTATAAATTGTCATTAATTTTAAAAAGTATAATTGTGTGTCACAAATTGAAAATTAAATGCTCTTTATTTGTAGACATCAATTATTCAATTATGAATTACAATTAAAATAATTTGTGTTTCCCTTGGATTGTTGAATTTTATAAAACTGCTTTTGCATGAAGTAGTATACTGGAACATGGAACAAATTACATCTACTTATGGAAATTAATTTCAGAATTGTTTACAATGTGCATTTCATTTTCAGATATTCCACAAGAACTTGATTTTCTTGGAAAGGAACGAATGTTCTGTAAAATTCAGCAATGCAAACTTGCTTTGTGGACTTCTTCCAAAGCAGAGTAACAACCATGAAAATGATTGTCTTCCTATCATAGTTTTATTCTGGTTCATTGATAGGCTAACTACAGCAAACTAACTGCTAATGCAATTTTTATATATGTGCAGTTATTGACTGGTGAGATGATGTTCAAATAGAAGATAGAAACTGAGCATTGCAACTTGAAAATTGATGAATGAATAAAATCATGCTGAATAATAATAGGAAATATTGTTTGTTGGTGTTTAACTTGCCCTAATAAATTTATATGCAAATTTAATCAATTAATCATCTCTAAAGTTAACCCTTTTGGAAGAAATCAGGATATTAATCACTCAGGAAGCTGGGTATCTTCTTGGTGCATTCCAAAGCTTTTAACTATAGTTTTACACTTCATATTAAGTAGAAATAATAGTTGAAGTTTGAAAGTATTAAGACATTATTTGAGAGTATTAAGAGAGAAGCAAGGGGATTTGGGTCCAAAACTTTGCTGAACTGAATGACTATTTCAATTCCAATCATTTTGCCATTTTGCCCCCCATAGAGGTGTCTGGAATGTCCCTTATGTGGCTAATATATACTTGATCAAAGGACAGACTCTCAGATCTGAGATGAAGGAAATAAATTATTTTTCTCGTGAAAAGCTGGATTCTGATATGGCTATGTGCAGGAATGCCAGGGAAATGGTAAGATGCATGTGATGCTCCAAGTTGATTGTCACCTTTTTTTTCTTTTCACAAAAGAAAGTACTAGCCAATTTTTTGAGCTTTTGTTCAACTTGGCAGCCATTTAATTTAAAAGAAATTATTTTTATAGTATTCTTAAACATTTGTAATTAGGCTGCCCAGTTTTGGATGCAAAATTATTTTTTGGATGCAAAATTATTTTTTAAAATAATGAATCAGAAATCCACTCCATGTGGTAGATAGTAAATAGATAGTTATTTGCCATTTTATAAATTGAAATTATTATTAGCTAAAAAAATACCTCCAATGCTATACATTATATACATATTAGTACATTAGTGGATTGTACTAATGTCCCAGTGTTGCATTGTAGAATTGCCATTAATTTTATGATTGTAAAGCTGATTAAATTTTATCAAACAAAAGCAATAATACTGTTAATAGTATTGAATGGATGGTAATATTGTAAGATCACATGTGAATATCACTGGAATACAACTGTAAATCTGTAATTTGTACTGATATTTACATCAGTTCCAGAGCAGAAACATATGACAGCTATTTCCAGGCAATGTAGCATTGAAAAATAATTTTGCTGTCTTGAACAAGAAAAGCTGGCAAGTATTAAAGTTTCTTCCCTTCTTTAACAAGGCATGGTTTTATTTTATTCATACTCATTGTACAGAATACCTCAGTCAATATCATCTTGTTTGCAACTTTCTGGCATCAGTTTTAACAGTCTATGCTTGTGCACATGTGCTCATGTTCATTAAATCTAACTCCCTTTCATGGTTCATGAAAAAGAAGAAAACACCCTTGTTCTGTGGCTCAGCACATTTTTTTCCTTTTAATTGCAGTACATCAAGAGCTGACAGATCAAGTTTTTAACCTATACATTAGTAGCTTTGCTTGAAGCTGCATGTTGTTTGTAACAATCCTTTACCAGTTTTTGATTAAAGAATGTTGTTTATCTAACATGGCAGCGGAAATCCTAATACAGCTCTAACAATGTGAAAGAGAGCAACGAAAGGTCAACTGATGTGCTGCTTCTCCTCCTTCATTTTAGACCATACAGAGGGAAAAAGACTCCCCTTCTGTGGAGACCTTCCATATGCTCAGCCCCCCAAAGGTTTCACATTTTTGATCATTTATTTCAATACAATCGATATATCCTTTTTTTAAAAAAAAATGTCTTCAGCATTCTGGCCCACGTCTACAGTTTTTACAAACAACTTCGTCTATATCATGTAAAGCCATGAAATATATTAAAGTGGGAGGTATACTCAATAATGTTGGTTTTTAAAAACTAAGTTGGTTGTAGGGCAAGAATGGACATGGAGGCCTCACTGAATTTTTAAAGGGTTACTAAATGTTGGAGAAGATACATCCCCCCCACCCTGCATATTAAACTTAAGACAGACACTGTTTGGTTATTAAAAATGGGTTAGGGGATGTAATCAAGAAATATAGCTTACAGAAAGGGAAATTGAAAGACACTTGACATTCTAGAACTATAGGCTGCCAAACAGTGAGGTTAACAGATACAATATGGTTAACAGATCTAAACAATCAACAGAAATAAATGGTGGAAAGGAAGCAGTTATTACTACTGATTACATAGTGATATATTAGCTAGTTTTTTAGACATGTCTTGATACTTCCTTTCTGATACTAATAAAGTGGTGATGTGGTGGTGATGCCACATATTAGTGCTGTAACTTCCAGCATTAGGTTGTAAGCTGCTTACATTTCCCATCAGCCCTCGTTAGTTCTTATTGAGAGATGCTATAAGATTTCTTAGACAGTTGTGTTTCAGAGCTGGCTTGCTCTGGTCACAATAACTATTGGTTAACTTTTCTGGAATTCTGTAAGCTGGTCGAGAGCAAAGCTGAGCCAGGATGCCTAGCAATCTGTTAGCAACACAGTGTAGCATGGAAAATAGAGACAGCAGACTTATTTCTTAAATATTTACCAGCATACTACTGAGCTTAGGATATCATATATGGAACACACAAGTCAATATATTTTTGAATTTTTTCCTTTAAAATACTCTTGGAAACTTTATTATTGCACTAACATACAAACCACTTTTGGTATGATATGTATTTTTATGAAACTATTAAAATATCTACATATTTATAGTGTTATTGCCAAAAGTGGATTTTCATGTCCATTCAGTTTAAAATATGTCTAAATCCCTTTTATCAACATTATATAAATTACTCTCAATTCAATCAGTTTTTCCTAGTTTTTGTTTCATATTATTCCTTATAAACTTATTTTAATGCATACAATTCTATAAATATTCCTAATAGTGTATTCAATTCTGTATGTACAGTTTTTCAAAACAGCTACCATTATAGCATTTTATTAATATATACAATTCTGGACTGTTTCTTTAATATTAACTTTTCATATAGGTTTTTTAAATTAAAGAATAGGTCTATGAATTTAGAAAGCTGTTCAAATATTATTGTGATATAATTGTAAATTGGCTAAGGAAGTGCAAATTATATATTAAAATCAAAACCAAAGCATTTGCTCATCCAGTGATGGAAGTCAAACTATATTACATTTTACATACATTTTAAGTCGTTGTTCTAATAACAGCAGCTGTAGATTATTATATTCCATTACAGTGCAATTTCAATTATAAAATTTGATGGGATTTTGGATAATTTTTCATTGAGGCTAATATATTTTATATAACTTTTATCTGCTTTTGAAATGCTAAATTTGTCATTCAGTTAATGAATATGAAACCATAACATATTGCATGAGAGTGATTCTTATTTTTAGCCCATAGAGTGACAAGATGTTAACTTTTAAAATTAAGATGAAGTTGAATGTACGAACAATATAAAATTCAAAATAAAATTCAAGTAGGTATCGGGAAAAATCTAGTGTAAGGGTTTTTATAGCTATAACTCAGTGTTTTCATTATTGTGGTTTATGTTGAAGTTAAATTGCCCAATTATTCTTATCTAGTTTTGATCCTGAAAACCTGTTCTTCCATAGCAGGTTTCTTCCTGAATCTTGTGATATCAATTGCAGCTCTTTTGTGCTATAATAACAAAGAATGCTTGTAGTGGGTTTTTTTTTTTCATTTTTTATGAGACATAATCTCATACTTTTAAATACACCTGTGTTAGAAGCATGTGCTACCACTGCATTTCTCCAGTTCTATGGTAATGCTTCCCATCAAAAGTAATGGAACATAAAACTGGACAGTGGTGTGGTGTATTTTTGTAACAGAAGGGTACAACAAACTATTATTGCTTTTCACTGCAAATACATGCTACATATGAGAGAGAACTGAATAATTTGTATACATGTTAGAATCCATGCTTGCTCACTTCTTAAGGACAGTCAATTTACAGTTTTAACCCATTTATTTTCCATCAAATAAGTTGTACTGATTTAAAGATGTGAAGGACCGCACTTTGGTTAGATAAGCAAAAGTATGAACAAAGGAAAAAATATAAAGTAATCTTGTGAACACAAATAAATTATAGTTTGAGCCCCATTGATTTCAATGACCTTGATCTGTATGTAGCTGATAGTTTTTTTCAATATTTTAAATTATTATATATATATTAACTAACATATTTTTTCTGCTCTTTAATAATAGGGAATATTTATGTACCTCACTAACAGACATGAATTTGGGAGACTTGTATCAACTGCTAACTACAATACTTCTCACTACAACAATGACCTCTGGCAGATCTTTGAAAATCCCGTGGTATGTATTGAATTATGAATTGAAATAATTATCAGACTTGTGTGTGAAATCATCATTTGGTTATACTGACTATCTGTATTAAGTGTGAAAAATTATTTGATTCTTTGAGCTTTGAAAAACATTAAAAATAATTCACGTATTATCTTTTTTTTTCCAAACTATATTTTGCAGGATTGGAAGGAAAATTACATAAATCCCAACTACTCCAAAATTTTTACTGAAAGTATAGTAGAACAGGTAATTAGAAATTCTCCTCAATTAAATTATTGCAATGGAATTTTAAAGCATGATTAAGAGTTCTGCTGTTCTGTAGGTTTAATATGGAGTTAGTATTATTAATTTACTGATGCTTAAAGAGCATCAGTAACATGTTTGTATAGTCATTGTTATGTGGTTTTTGAAAAGGAATATCTTTAGGAAAACTTTAATTCATAATTCTGTCTCCATTTTCCAAAACTGGGCTTCTAAATCCTATAAGATCAAGCCCCCTCCAATCTCTCTGGAGAGTGATAGAAAAATGTTTCTGTGTGGTGACATCTGATGAGAGAAAAAGGTTCAAGAACAGCAATTCATTCCCTGGTACGCTCTGGTTTGTTGAAAATTCAACCACATGTAAATTACATATGTTATATGGGAATCTGTATTTGTACATAAGTTTATATTGTTAAGTGCAGAGAGTCTTGTGGTGTTTCAGGGAAACCAAGTGGAAACATTTTGTCATATGCTATAGTTACAAAAGTATAGTTGGTTTGAATTTAGGGAACTTAATGTATATGTTACCTTCCTTCTCATTCCAAAATAAAGCAGAAATCACATTTCTGCTACTGTTTGTTCTGCAATCAAACTAAGAGAGCACCAAAGACTCCACAGTTACATTACCGTTCAGTTTACTGTTAACATACAATATGACTCTTCACAGCACAATCTGACCCTAAGTCTAGAAAAAGTCACCCCGTGAGCTTATATAAGATGCATTGTTGTTGTTTTCTAACATGGTAGGAACAATACACCCTTTGAAATGAGAGCTTTGTTTTGGCAACAGATAAGCAAACACTGAGTAAAGGACTTCTTCAAATCTATCCTGCAAAATTTCATGACCCTCTTGCTTTTAATTAAAAAACACCCATGTTCTGGCCCTTTGTTTCTAACTAAGAAGCAGCCTTGTTGCTTTGTACTGGTCTACACTCATTGTCAGCTTTCTCCCTACAGGACTTTTCTTGCAGAAGATGAACCAGGGGCAGCACCAACCAATATGTTTCTCTGCTAGGCAACTTAAGAAAATGTTGCAGCAGTCAGAGAATTTCTGGCTGAAACTACCCAGCCTAGACCCAGTTCAAGTCAGCCCTGAATATATTTCAGGCAGGGTAACTTCAGCAAACACTGCAGTTAATGTGCAATGTGCATGAAAAATCGCACATCCTGGAAGCATTTTTAGTCAGCTTTGGGAGGGCGGTATATAAAAACCCCTCCTTTCAAAGCATGCATAAAACGTGGCTGTGTCTTGCATATGGTACTTGCATATGGAGATGTACAAAAAGTTGCATGAAACCAGGAAAAGATACCGCTGCTTTAGTGTTTCAGAGACCATTGTTTCATATGGATTCCCATATGTTGTAAATAATCTCTTTCCAAACATTTACACAGCCCAAATGTAGAGTCACCAGGGTCACATTTCAGAATAATTCAACCTGGTAAAGATTATTGTAACTGCTGGTCTCATAGACTTAATTCAGGCTTTTGAAAAGAAATACGTATCTTGCTCAAACATAAGAAGGGCAGAAAGGCTACATATTTGTGGGCATTTGAGAGGAAACTACTTCATGGAAGCAGACCCAAGCCACCACTGAAATGGTCTTTCCTTCCAGATAATTATATATTTTACACAAGAGCAATTATATAGCTGGTCTAGTGCATTATAAAGTATTATTTTATTTATTTTATTTTATTAAATCCACCAAGTGCAAGACAAGAAATGACATATATTTTCCAATTGTAAGCGAGAGCTGGTACAAAATTGTAAACTATAAAATCCCTTCTGTACTAATAAAAAATATGAGTGGTTGCCTTATCAAATAATGCATAGAGTGCCAAATGCTGTCCATTGTAATGTATGTGCATTTTATTTCTAACTTATAGCCCTGCCCAGATGTGTTTTGGTTCCCCATATTTTCTGAAACAGCCTGCAATGAACTAGTAGAGGAAATGGAACACTTTGGCCAGTGGTCTGGTGGAAAACATCATGTAAGAATCATTTCATGGACACTTTTAGAACTTATGTTTAGTTTTAATAGCAGCTTTAAAATTCATAATGCTGATATAAGGTAAGTAAAATCAAGTTATGTGACAGCTAAGGCAGAATGTGTTAGTGCATGAGGTTAGGGAAGATCCTATTGGGTTCTGATATCCAGTTTTAGCCACTTGGTTCATTGCTAAAGCCCATAAACAAAGGCCAGAAAAGAAATGGAAGAACTTTATTAATGTCTGTGATATTGAGGAACATCATGAACAACAAATATGTCCTTTGCTTTAAGGTTGGCTGCAATTTTTAATTGTTAATTTAATAGTTATTCATAAATATATGATTATTTTTCATAACTATTTTAGCAGTAGTTTTGCATGGAGTTTTGCATCAAGTTTAATCTCTGGCTGAAAAACTCTTCTCTTTTCTTCTCTTAAAGATTTAATAGTCTCTGTAGACAATACTAAGTGAGATTCTATGTATAACACTTGTTGTATAATCACATAAGAGTTTAGCTTGATTCGGATTACATTACATAAAATGCATACTAAACTTTTATAGCAACCCACAAGGGTATAATATAAAATTTAATAAAGAAGAAACACTTCTTTTAAAGGAAGTTAGTGTGTTTATTAAATGGATGATTAATAATCCAAAAACTCTTTAATCAGTTGACAGTTTATAACTATAAAGGTTTATTTAGAACTGAAAGTATTGAATTTTTTATACTGGCTATCAAACTCTCAAGCTAATTTACAATAAAAGTATATGTATTAACTATCAAAAAGTTTAATGGAAAAATGTTTTTCGTCCTCTATTGTAGATTACACAATAAAACTGATATGAACAGCAACTGCCATTTGGTTGTAAAAAAAAACTGAGCTATACTCTATATACTATGCTCTAGATAAATCAGTATTTTGTTTCTAGATATTGGCGTATGTTAAGAATTAATAATTACAAAGATTCATGTTCCTTTATTTATAGCTGTAGTAATAAAAGAGATGAAACATTTCATATAAAATATGCTACATTACATCTTGTTTTAGGATAGCCGCATTTCTGGAGGCTATGAAAATGTTCCAACAGATGACATTCACATGAGGCAAATTGGCCTGGAAAATGTGTGGTTGCATTTTATCAGAGAATTCATAGCACCTGTAACCCTAAAAGTATTTGCTGGCTACTATACAAAGGCAAGTTAAATTTTAAAACTTAATAGAGTAGAACATAGTTTAAACTCTTAATTTTTCATATGTTAAAGCTTGAATTGATTTATTAATAACTTATGGCTGATATTTAAGGAAATTTATTTGTGTCTCATTTAATTATTCTAAGGGTTTGGAGTCCAAATATGCAAAGAGTGGTATCACTGGGCCTGTTCGCCTTTGCCCAGTCTCTCTTTGTTACTGGAAGCATATGTGGTTACAAGTGAGACAGGACTGCAGTGATTTTGAACCCTACTCATGTTGTCTCTGTATTTACCCATTTACCCTTTTCTTCATGAAAAAAAGCAAATTATTCATGTTCTAAAGCACAAGCTAAACAATGATAATAATATATTATGAAATTGTTCTTTTTAGTAGATAAATAAACTGAATAATTAACTCATACCGTTGAGGATTTATTTATTTGTTTAATCTTATTTCTGCTCTGCCCACCTCACTTAAGTAACTCTGGGTGGCTTATAAATAAAAAAAACATAGAAAGAAATGTACTTAAAAATATTCAAAATAACATTTTAAAAAGTTAAAAATTAAGAATTACAAAATTTGAAAAAGATCGAGGTAGCATCCTCAAGCCAGCAACCACCCTGAGGATTGCATGCCACTCTTAGTTCCCCATGTCACTTGGAGAGGCAGGTCATATGTTCCATAGGGCAACGAACAGGCTGTCTTCCTAAACTCTGCCGGTCAAAATTCTTTAACTGATAGGGTATGCAACGTACCCTCCCTGCTTGTCTGGTAGTGAAGGGTTGATGAAATAGAGGCAAAACAGTTCCTCGTGTAACATGGTCCTATGCCATGAAGGGCTTTAACAGTAATAACCAACATCTCGAATTGGAGTTGGAAGCAAACTGGCAGCCTATACAGCTCATGGAACAGAAGTGTTATGTGTGCAATTTTAGGGACACCTAAAACTAGTCACACAGTTGTATTCTGTACCAGCTGCCTCATGTGGCATGCATTGCAGTAGTCCATATGGGAGACAACCGTGGCATGAATGACAGAAAGAAAGGCCTCTCGATCCAGGAAGGAGTTAAATTGGTGCACAACATGGTTGAATAAAAGCTCTCCTAGCCATGACTGCCACATGCTCCTTGAACAGAAGTCATTCATCCAGGAGGACTCCCAGATTATACAGTGGGTTCATCTGAATATGAATAACATTATTACTTATGGATAATACTTATTCATAAATAATAATAGCAACATTCTTAGTAGTAATAGTAATATAACAGATGCTAACCTGCAGCGTTTGCATTAAAAAGAAAAACAACAGAAGTGGAGA
Organism: Notechis scutatus; assembly: GCF_049901735.1. Classification (NCBI taxonomy): domain Eukaryota; kingdom Metazoa; phylum Chordata; class Lepidosauria; order Squamata; family Elapidae; genus Notechis; species Notechis scutatus. The sequence continues at coordinate 140,232,282 of NC_142012.1, read as the reverse complement.
AGTGCAATTCAAGAAGATAAATAAATTGAACTTATCATCCAAAGGAGCAATAATCACACCCCATCACCAATGTTGCGGGTGTGTTTGTTTGTGTGGCTGCTCAATTAACAGAATAACAGAGTTGGAAGGGACTTTGGAGGACATGTAGTCCAACCCCCGATCAAGCAGGAAGCCCTATACATTTCAGACAAATGGTTGTCCAATCTCTTCTTAAAAACCTCCAGTCTTGGAGCATCCAAAACTGATTAATCCCCTCATGACAAGTTACAGTATACCTTTTAAATTCTCCATGTATTTTTTTTTCCAGGGTCATGCCTTGTTGAATTTTGTTGTGAAATATACTACTGAAAGACAGCGTGCTCTCAGACCTCACCATGACTCATCAACATTTACCATCAACATTGCCCTTAACAAAGTAGGAGAAGATTTTCAAGTAAGTTTAGCTTGCATCCAGGGAACTGATGCTGTTTTTTCAATCTCTAGCTCATTTCCACACAACTATTTGTAGGATATCTGCTGGAAGATTAACATAAGAAACTGATCCAACAATCAGAAAAGCTGGTTCTGGATTAGGCTTTTGTAAACACTAAAGTACAGAGACTTAATGTTCAATCATGTTATTATATTAAGTTTTGAAATAAGTAATAGACTGTATTGCTAATAAAGATGTCCAGTATGAAAATAGTACTACTGATAGGGCCTGATTTTTTTTTTTTTTTGAAGTTCCACTTTAGGAAATAAATGGGTAAAACTCCCCAGAAGGTAAAACTTCCCAAAAGCACTCAAAGGCCAGACAAGGAACAATGGATGGAAATTGATCAAGGAGAGATTCAACCTAGAAATAAGGAGAATTTTTATGACAGTGAGAGCAATCAACCAATAGAACAGATTGCATTCAGAAATTGTGGGTGCTTCATCACTGGAGACTTTTAGGAAGATACTAGACAGCCACTTGTCAGAAATGTTATAGGGTTTCCTGTTTGAACGGGGGGTTGGACTAGATGACCTACAAGGTCCCTTCCAACTCTATTATTCTGTTAGTTATGGCCAAATGGACAGTTTCATTCACCCTTAGCTTGTCAGTATCAGATGTATGTCTCAACTGAACACCTTTAGCTATTCATTCTTGTGAATGCAACTGCTTTCTTTTGGTGGCCAAAAATGGGTATTTGATCATTTTATTTCTACAAGAAGATAAGGTGATTGCTAATGACTGACTTTGAGTCACCTACTATGTTGGATATAAACTGCAAGGTCCCCCTTATGTATGTTGAAATTCATTGTATTATAGTTAATCTATTTTCAAAACTCCGTTTCAACTACTTTGTCTAGTAGGGTGGGGGTGGGAGGAATTAGAGTTGTAAGTCAAGAAAATAACTACTGGATAAAATCTGTATATCATCTAATTTTAACACAAGGAAAATGTAAATATAGAAAGTTAGAGTACTGACATTGTAAATTTTTCAGAGTGCTGTAAAGCACTAAGGAACAGTATATAAGTATAAGTCTTTAAACCAAATTTACAGCTGCTCCAGAATAATATACTTTGAAAATGGGATGGTAATATTAATCGTTATTTCATTCAATACATTTTACTGAGAGGATCTTGTTTTTATTGACTTCTTTGGTATTACTTAAAGACTTTAAGATGATATTTCTGACTTATTTCTTATAGGGAGGTGGATGTAAATTTCTGAGATACAACTGTTCAATTGAATCACCTAGAAAAGGATGGAGTTTCATGCATCCAGGAAGACTTACTCATTTACATGAAGGACTTCCAATTTTGAAAGGAACAAGATATATTGCAGTATCTTTTATCGACCCTTAATTTTATTTTCCTGGCCATTCAGAGACAACATACAACAAACTTTTATTTATATTTTTTCTCCCAGAAGACGAATGACAAAGGAAGCTTTTTGTAGACAGCTGCTTTATTTGGGGCTAAGGTTTTAAAGGAAACAAACAGACAACAAAAAACAGTACTTATAAAACATCTGCTTTGAACCTTGAAATGCAAATATAATAAAATAAAAATAATTTACTGGTCTTCCTGTTTTAAAGGAGTGGAAGGTCTTTAATGTGGTCACTCTGTAAAAGTGTTAATATGGGTTTTCCACTTGGTAATTGTCTAAATAGCAAGCTGCATGTCTTGATTTTTTTTTAAAGAAAGAAATTGGATAATTATTCATATTGTTATTAGGATCTAGTTCATTATAGATAAAGGCAAAGCATTGACCCAAAAACTGTGCCTGGTTTATACACAGACTTTTTAAAGTGCCTTAACTGGGAAAAGAAAGTCTTGACTTAAGTATCTTTGCTCTTTGATTGGCCTGAGCTTTTCTAAACAAACTTCGTGTACAAACTCCAGCCTTGACAATAGAAACCCTCAGTTTGAGAAAACTTTAGAAGACCAAGTAACCTCAGAAACCAAATTCTTCATTCTTACCTAAAAACTACTTGAATGTTGTATCAGGATACCAAAAAGCTGAAGTTGTTCTTAAAAACAAACAAATAAATAATTCAGGTTTTTGACTTGCCTTTATTTTTTAAGGGAACAGTTTTAAATATTTCTGCTGTGCCTACTGTTTGTAATTTAAAATTTTCACTTGAAAAAAGATTATGAAGTCAAATCTGAGGTGCTAAAGTGCGTATATTTTAAGGTAAATAAAAATTTAAAATAAGTTTTTAGTATGGCTGGTTTTTTAAGATACATACCCTTTTAACACACACACACACACACACACACACACACACACACACACCAATAGCAGATGGGTTTTTTTGTTTAAAAAAAGGTTTAATTTTCCAAACATTAACAATCATCCTTTTTAACAGATATGTTTACTTCAACCACTGTATGATGTTTATGGAATTTCATTATACTGAAACACTATGGATAAGTTCGTTTTAAAAAGAGTATTCCTACTTCATAGTGAATATGGTTCATTGAGCAACATACTCCCAAGGAGATGGTTATTATTCATTGAATAATATGGTTTTGCCTGTAGTTCAGGCATAAATAAACATGTATTAATCATATTTTTTAAAATTAAATAAGAACTACTTCAACAATACCAAAAGGCTATTGTAAGTCTTCCCCATCCCCTATAACATTTAAGCAAAAATTAGCAAATTCACATCAATATCAATGCCTAGGAAAACAAAGAGATAAATTTTACAAAAAGCTGGAGGAAATAGTATAATTTATTTAAACATTTCAAGCTCAAGACATTTGTCTGAAACTTGGCGTTGGTACTTTCAGAATGTTTTAAAAGGGGATTGGGGCTGGAATTGAAGTTTTTCATAGGTCCAGGAATTTTGTTGGCTTTTGTTTCTATCCGCAACCTTGTAGTAGCTAATACCAAAACCCCACTGACCCACATCAGAAGAATGGTGAGGGCGGGAGAGGGAAAGGGAGGATGTCAAGAGAATATTGTTGACATTCAAAAAAAATGCAACACTATAGTTTTCTGGATTTTGCCCTGTTCTGAAAAAAAATGCTCTATTACAACAACATATATTCACTTTACCTTCAACTGGATTTTAGGTATAAAAACCCCTGAATAGTGGTTGAATGCTAATTGCTAGAATATAACTTCTTTAAAAATATGAAAAAATACAAATTACACAGCATAAAAACAATCACAATATTGTATTGCAAAAGTTTTTAAAGGTGATTTTTAATATCAGACTTGTACCTTTTTGGATACTGTAACAATTTGATGGCCACAGAGATAGTTTATTATAACTAAACAGCCTTTATTAAAATAAATAATGTTCATCAGATAACATGTTTGCTGAATTGGAAACACTGGTCAATCTCTGCAAATAAATATCAGTAATGTTTTCATTTAAGATTAGTCTCTTCTATAACTTAACTTAAAAAGTTATGGAAAATATTAATACTGAAAATTTCAATCTTATCTGAATCATATCATCTATTCATGAATGACTAATTTTGAATTGTCTTTAAGGACCTCAAATGAGGAACCTTAAGACTTTAATTTAGGACATACTAATGATTTTTCCATGAGTTCATGCTAAATATATGCTATTAATTCAAAATCTGCTATTGTTATTTCAAATCTTTTTTGTTATAACTTTTTAATTTGAAGTCACTAAGCAACTTATTTCAGAAGATTTATTTCAGCTTATTCCTAAGAAGGCAAACCACTTTCACAAAAAGTCCTTCTATATTTTTTATTTTCTGTAGCCCTGAGTCATCCTAAGGTGGAAAAAAAGCATACTGTGGGCATGTAGCAAACATGAAAAGAAGTGAAAGATATTTGGAGGATGAATTGAGGAGAAATTATTTCCTCACTGGTTTTCTTTCCTCTACTGATTTGTAAGTAAAGTGCATTTATTAAATGTAACAAATTGTGGAGATAATTATTTTGAAAACTTGAAGGCTACTATTTATAAATTCCGTTTTAGATACTCCTTCAGACTTGCATTTCTTTTAGATAATGTAAACCATTTATTAGATTAATCTGTATTTACAAGACTTAATATAAACTTTTTACTTGATGCTACATGTTTGTTTATGTGCTTTATATTTTAAATGTGTATGAGTATTTTTAAAATATATATGTTTTGAGGACTATTAGAATATGAAGAATATTAGTTTATCTCACTTTTAGAAATGCTAAAAAGAGATTTTTGAAATGTGTTCTTGAATTTGTCTCTGAATTGAAAACAAATTGCTTTTGATAACTTTGGGTTTTTGCCATATTTATTTAAAACTATGTGGAAACAAACTATGAAGCCAGGAAAAAAATAGTACATGTCTATTTAGAGCTCTTGAAAAATCAAAGTCTCATCTAAATTTTGAGAAGTATTTTCTTGCCCAACAAAAAAGTTTTAATAACATATGTCTTTCTTCCATGCATGATGTTACATTTGTTTATTTTAGCTTAGTCTTATGATTGAGAACAATTTTACAGGACTAAAATTGCTTTCTTTCCTTGTGAATAATTCATATCTGTCTGTGTTCTAGGAAGCTTCTATACAGTGTTTTAGTTTTATGTCAACTGACTGTTATATAATCCTTCCCCTCCAGACATTTGCTTTCTTCAAATACCTTTCCAAGGTGGTTTTACTCATTTTGCTTATTTTTTAGCATCTTTCTCTAAACTTTAGCCAAAAAAAAATTCCCAGAGCTACTTACAAATTATTTCAAGCAAGTCTCTGCTTCAGTCTTAACAATATAAAAAGGATGAATGTACATGGAAGAAAGGAGAAAGAGAGAGAGAGAAAGAGGGAGAGAGAAGGAAAAACCATATCTTGCTAGAAGATTTCATATGAATGTAAGCTCTTACACATAAACTCTTTTGGGTGATCTCAGGAAAATATACAGCTTGTTTAAAGAATTGCAGATAGATAACTATAAAAAAATATTAAAAAATATTTTTAAAAATATTAAGATAGGTGGTTAGGAAGACTTCAATTCATCTTGGAAGATAAATGCTGAAGCTCAGAGGGACCAACCTGATGTGGATTAGAGTAGGTCCTTGGCAAAACCAATGGGATTCAGTTAACAACAGCAATGGGGTGTGGTAGAATTGCCATCACTAAGTGATGAAGCGATGTAATGTTGAGCTTTACAACCATATCACTTAGCAACAGAAAAGGTTCCAGTTGCTGCAGAAACTTGAAGACTATCTATATTTTCTTTTTTAAATTATTTGGCAGAACCATAAAATACTATTTTGAAAGCAACACATCATAAACCTTGTCTCTTATTATTAAATGATCCAAATTAAATCAGCAGTGTAGCAAGATATTATAGTTGTGCAGTAGATAACTCATTATTTCAAATACAAATAATGTCACAATGTATTTATATGCTCTTTTCCAAGAGCACCATAAGAATTTGTTGTAACAAAAATTCCAGCTAAGGTCAATAATATAATGGAACTGAATAGCACAGAAAAAGTTGAAAATATATTTTTCAACTAATAAGACAATTGCTATAAAGTTTTGGTGTTAAAAGACAATTAGACCTTCTGACCATAAAACAAATATTGAACAGAAAAATGAACCTTAAAATATGAAAATCCCTAGTTAGCAAGGCTAAAAAAGTTCAAAATGACCATCTTGCAATTGGGTATGAAGAAATATAGCAACAAATGACTTGGCACTATCATGATATTTGCAACATCATCAAGAATTATATTAAGGAAGCCAAGAAACAGATGTCAACACCACATTCTGTCAACTCACAAAGCTTCCGTGACTTGCTCCCAAGTTGCCATAGGCAAGGGGATGGGAAATCATGCCTTGCAGCTGCACCAAGGGATTTACTCCTCAGTCATAACAAGATGCAGTCTGTCCAAGCAAGTCAAGGCCATCTCCATGGGGACCAGCAATGGCTAGAGGGAGTGACTTCTACAACCCACAAAATTAGCTCCTTAGGGAATGTGACTGGTGACACACTTTGAAGGAGGAAACAGGGTCAGAGGTAGGCATGAAATGGATGAGGTCAGAGTTGGCATCACCTATGAAATGCTGGCATGGTGCTTCTAATAAATGACTGGATTTTTATTTCCAAGATGGCTTGAGACTCTTAATTTCGTTAGGACACTGGTTGGAACCCTGACACATTCTACCAACTTCACCTGTAACAACATATCAGAGAGAATGGTACAATTTAATGAAAGGATTTGTTAAATGCTTACGGGATCACACTTACATGGAAACACCTCAGAAACTTCAACCAGGTATCTCCTTCTCAAAATGCTCAAACCAAGCAATACAGTGTGTCCATCATTTTAAACATTGGAACCATCATAACTGGAATAATGGGTTATGAGCATTCCTAACACCACCAGCACTAAAAGATGACATAGAATCCCCAAGAAAACTAAACTCCACAGGAATTTTCCTAACAACACCATTGTAGCCCACCATTATATTATATTCTCTACCCCCCCCCAATATGGATTTCAATCCACCAAGGACATCATCAGAAATGGCAAAATAATAGACTCTTACAACCAGACTTTGTGTCTTTGTATTCATATATAACTTCTTCACTTTGTCAATAATGTGTATCTGCAGATTAATGACAGAATCCTGACACACATGTGAGCCACACAGTAGGGATGACCTATGAAAAAAAGAGTTCACAGAAACAGAATGCCGCTGTTATGTATAAGTTGTAACCCTTACTAGACAATGACACCATATTTTTCCTGAAAATGGTCACGTATTGTAAAACGGTATGTATGTAATTACACAAGAAAAGGTTTGAAGAGTTATCATATGGACAACTGAACTAACTTTCCCATTTCTTCAAATGCTGACTTTCACTGTTAAGCAGTTTCATAGCAGTGACCATGGTGTCATAGAGGAGAAAGGAAACCAAATTATGCTGAACAACAAACAACAACAAAAACTGCTTTTGAATCCATGCCAGAACATAGCAGGATTCTACAGAGACATTAGTTCTTGAATAAAGGTTAGTGGATTTGGCTTCTATTTCTTTTCAAAGAAAACCCCAGTTCAGATAGTTATTATTTCTGATGGCATCCGAGAGATTCATCTAGCATTATTTAACAAATCGAGACAAGTGCTGTTGAGCAATGAGCCAGTGGATATATCTGAAATGACAGAGAGGGTTGGCAAAGAACCTGGAAGCTTTCATGAGTACACAAAATGTCTAGTTGCCTTTTTCTTCTCTTTCTCCTAACAATTTTCCCTTCTAATAAATCTATTTTTTATCTCCTTTCCCCAACATTAGAGAAAATGGACTTTCTTTCTTTCTTGCTCTCACTTCTCCCTCTTTCCCTCCTCTCTTTTGTCTAGTGGAGTTTTGGAACTTATTTCTTATTGGAGGTGCAAAGTATGATAAGGCTGCTGTTTTTCTTTTGTCTAAAATAGTATTTGGCAGTCTTCTAAATCTAAAAAGCCCTGTAGGAAATGTTAGCCAATGTTGCCTAACATTAGGACTTAATTAAGGCAGGAGAAGCCAGACTACTATGAAGACCACTAGGGAAATGTTTGACAATGAAAGACAGACCATTCACATGCATCCTTGACCACCTCATAGCTAGTAAATACAAGGACACCACATTGTAACCAATAAAACCTCCATTCCTTTGGAATGCATTTCTAAGCAGATTCCTTCACCATATTGAATGAGAATTGTAGAAATAAAATGCAGAGATATTTCTTGGCAGGGCACTATATTTTTTTATTTTTTGTGTTTAAATTGCCAAAATGTAAATTAAAATAAATTTGAGACATGAATGGTGCTAGAGGAAAAATCCCACAGGATGATCTAGTATAGTTTGTTCCAGTGATGCAGTTGTAATATTTCTCCTCTCTATTTGATGTTACCATTTCAATCTTTTGAAATGCTGTTTTTTTTCTTTTTGATAGTTATTAAATGTAGGATCTATAAGAGTGCTTACAATTGAGGGTCACATGTTGATACATGGGGCAACCTCCACCATCAAAGATCCATATTCATGCTACTTATCATCCATTTGTAATTTTTTCCTCATGGTCAGAATACCATGGTATTCTCTGGTCAGAATAAGTGCTAGTTTGGTTTTCTTTCGCAGTTAGAATCATATTTTTAAAGAAAATTATTTAGAACCAAAGGTTACAGGAGATTTGTCTGATGGAATCATGGCTCCATTAGAGTGGGTAGAACAAATATTTTCAAATAGTTATATGACAGCTGAAGCTCAAGGAGGTTGAGGGCAAAATTGTTACTAGTAGTAGTAGGTAGCAATTATGAGTCTTAGAATCTCCCTGAATGGCCGAATCATCCTGATTTTTTTTGAAGGGCTGTCTCACATCAGTTTTAGTTTAAATCTTTCACTTCTCAATATTTTTGACACTCATCGGTATCCTTTTGACTGATTTTCATAAATTCTAATATAATAACAATAAAGCTAGCATACTGCTTCAGTCTCAAGCATAATCTCAACCTCCAAATTTCATAGTAAATGAAAAAGGCACTAGACTCAAGTCATCTTATGATCAATACCCAAAGTGCTAGCAATCAAATGACTGCAAGGAATATAAATCCTTCCATTCCCCACTAGTCAGTTAGAATTGAAGAGGCTTCTTGGATAAGAAGTGAAGAGTTGTCAAAGAAAAAAGACAAGAAAGTTTTTCCATTTTGGAAAAAGCACCTTTGAAACTTGCCTGTACAGAAAAGGGTAGAGAGTTAAATGGAAGGGTTTGGTTTGCAAAGGAAGATAAATAAATACAAGAATAAAATAGATTTACTAGTCTTGGCCAACTTGTTGTGGATGAAGCAAAACAGATGTGTGAAAAAAGAGATGGAAAAAAAATCAGATAAGTACTTCATCGACAAAATTAACAGCTCTCCATTTCTTCTTCAGAGATAACATTGCCATATTTTTGACATAAGGACCCCTACATGAACTGTATAATGGTCCCTAGTGGATAAGATGTGTACAAAATTGCATCTTTGAGCTCAGCATCTGCAGCTGGCCTATTTTATGCAAGCAAATAAATCATCTCCTTTCTACAGTTTAAGCATATTGGCACAGTAACAAAACTTGGGAAGAAGATAATCAGTCTTAGAGTGCCACTTACCAAATTCTTTTACTTCCTTCATCGTGATGTTTTTTCCCCCAGCCATCTGAAGGCTTTTCTCCTCCACCTCCCTAGTTTTAAAAGCTTTCTCTGAATGCTAAATAATATGCTTCAGTGTGTTCTTGACAGTGCTGTTTTCAAAAACAAAAAGCTTGATCCCCTTTTGGAATTCACACTTAAAATGTGCTAAAGAATTGCAGCTACATTGAGAGTTGTGTTCTGGAAAAAGGGAGATGTCAACCCTGAAGCTGGCCTGATTGAAGCCATTTTGGTGCTTCAGTGTTGTCACACTAGAGCTGAGGAGGAGGGGGAAATAGAGATAGCTGGAGTTTTGTAGCCAAAACAAAATATTTTCTCTTGGGAACCAAGGACATTCTCACATCTGGTCAGAGAGAGGAGGAGTGATGTTACCCAGCAACTAGACGGAGCCTCGATTGGACCATGTGAGTGTTTGGGGAAAATGAAAAACCTTCACTTTAATGAGGTGAAAACCACGGGAACCTTCAGTTGGTTTTCACCAGATCTGTGCCGATATGATATATCCAACGAAGCTATTCTTTAAGGAATCTACCTACCTCAGAGTTTTGCTTGCTATGGGTCTGTTACCTTGAATCATGACAGACAATCCTGAAGAGGGAAGGAGGTGATAACCACAACAGAAAAGTACTCATCTGGACTTGGCTTTCTTCTTTCATACCTCAGAACTACTCTTACTAAATGCTGTTTAAGAAGGATCTTAGAAGCTTGTTGTTTTTTAAAAAATAATTTTTATCATAAATAATCTATGTTGCCTGTGGCTACTTGGAGATTACAGGTGATCCTCAACATACATGCAGTTGATTGCCTGAATAGGACTCAAAGAAGTTACTTATGACTGTCTTGAAGTTACAACTGCCACACTAACCCAATAGTCTTGTGATCACATTTTGTGTGCTTGGCAATTGATTCACATTTACAACCAGTTGTAGCATCTCATGGTTGCATGACCATGTTTTGTGACCTTTTTGTGGTTTCCCAGAAAAAAATTCCTATTTCATAAACTGGTTTCACAGTTACAACCATTATATGGATTTCCTTAATAAGCATTATAAAAACAGTCATAAAATTAAATATGGTCAAGTGATACTTTTACCTTCAACTGCAATTAACATGTGAGGCTCAATTATGGTCATAAGTTGAGGACTACCTGCATTATTCTGACACATAAACAACTATAATTTAAATACATAAAATTTAAAAACCTAAGAAATTCTTGGAGACATCTCACAAAAGTGCTTCCACATGATCATACCCATGTGCCAAAGAGAGTCTATGTGTGATACATTATGGTTTGAAGGTTTATGCGTACATTGCTGGGCTGGAACATTCTTTCTTTTGATATAATAAGTATGGTTGTGTGGCCAATCTTCCCTTTTGAATTGGAGGGAGGAAATTCCCTTACTGTTAACATTGTTTTCATCCTTGGCAACCTAATATTTGGCCTTGTCAACTCATTTTCTTTGCAGCTGTTTTACTATTTCCAGATGTTTCTCTGAATGCTTCCCACATGACCTTGTTTCCATTGGATTGTTTGGTGATATTAATGCTCACCTTTTCTTAAAGAGAAGCCTTTACAGAAATAATAGACAGCAATTTCATACAAACATAAAAATGACCAGATGTTGGATTTTACTGATGGGAATTAAGGATCATATTCAGTGGTGCTCATAACAGTTCATCTCACTGGTTTCAGATTCCCCCTCCCCGCATTATCACATTTAATTTTAAGAAATGTGTTTATTTGTTCTATTTATAAGCTATTTCAATCACCTAAGAAACTAGGAGACAAAATGGTGTTATGAATTTTAAATAGTTGAAAGAGTTTATTTGTTTTTAAAATCTCACTGACATTTCTTTGAAGTAGAATATTTTCATTGCTGCAGGGAGACAAAATTTAATTCAAATTTTGATTAGTGGATGACTTGATCATCTTATGATCTCAAACTCCAGAGGCTTTGTAAGCATTGGCATTCAAAAGATTAGGTGTCCTTAGTCTTAATTTATAAGCCTATCTATAAATTTAATTATAATTAGTATTGGGAATCCTTGTATGAAATGGATGGAAAATGTGTGTATGTGTGTGTGTGTATTCATTGAATGTTCATTCATTTTCTCTAATGATGAAATTCCTTAATGTACAGTAAGTTTTACTCAATGCCTACTGTTGTACTCAATCCATATTTATTTAGTGCATGCATTTTTTGTCCCATCTCTTCTTTTACCACATACATTTTGAGTAATCCATTCCCTGATCCAATTTGTTTTTTAGTATTCTTAAATATTTGACTCTCACTTTTATATAACTAAATTAAGGAGAGGTGGGTTCTTTATACAAAACCATTTTTACTTTTTAAAGCAAATATTTATTCCACATCACAGGCAAAATACTACCATTATTATTATTACTATTTGATTGTATTAAATTTCCTCCATCTATTTTTGCAGTTCAATAAAGGTGCATGAATTCATAGTTACCATTTACTTTTGTGTATAACTTGTAATTGTTTACTGTCAAATACAATTGCCCTAATTTTCTATACATTAAATTTTTGATCCATACTTTTGTTACATCATGCAATCTAAGACTCACAACAATTCATTTAGTTCTCAGCTAACAATACAGCCTAATTTACATAAAAATTTGCATGCGCATTGAGAAAACAGTGTAATGTCATCACAAGCACTCTTTAACATGCTTTATTTTCATATTAACATGCTTTATATTCAGAATCCAACCTTCAATTCTATATTTATGCATTCTTTTCTACATCTGAAATGAATTGATTTTATAATATATTTTTTCTAGATCAATAAATCTGCAGCAAACCTTCTCACATTCATAGATTTCTCCGGGTGATTCTGAAGAGTATAAATCTCCATTATACCTCCAGTGGGCTTATTAATAAATTTTGTACTCCTTCAATAAACATTTTGCCTAATATTTTCTCAGTATGCTTAATGAAAATTCCTCTCTTGTTTTTTCATTCATTCTTGTTAGCTTGCATTCGTATAAGGGAAAAAGAATGACATTCTTTATATTGTCAGACATAAATTCAGTTTTCACACAAATGTAAAGTTGCACAACCACTCCATGAAGTAATCACTTTTATATTTTAACTTTTTGCCAGGTTCTAATTCCCTCCTAAACAAGCTTTGTTTTCACTTCCAAGAGAGCAAAGCTGTGCACTACCCAAGGGAAAGAAGAAGAGAATATATAATTCTTTTCTAAACTGACATGAAACCATCATCCACTTGAACTACCTTTCTTGCTCTGCAGCAATACTTAGTCCAGGATGCCATGTTACATTATTTGTTTGCTTTTTGGCACTGATTTGGTTTTCTTTCAGACAGTTTCTCCTCCTAGATATTTCTTTTGGGAATTCTTGTGAATCTGGAGCTGTGAATCCATTTGATCTTCTGTTCATCTGGTTGACAACCTTCTTGGTCCTCTGATTGTCCAGGTGCTGAAATAGTTATTGAAAGATGACATTGAAATTCATTTTATGGAACATGTAAGATGCTATGATCTATATATAGTGGTACATTGGAATCAGCTTGTACTGACTTGCAAGAACTGATAGTTAAATTTTTCTGAAATATTAAAAGTCTTCCCACAAAATGTGCCAATGAGCTGTTCCACAACCACTATTATGACAGTGTCATTGGAGTTGGCAGAAATAAGTTTCAAACATTTAGCTCAGGGGTCCTCAACCACCGGGCCGCGGACCGGTACCGGTCTGTGGAGCACTCTGTACCGGGCCGCAAAGAAAAAAAATAAAAAAATGGCGGCTTTCTTTGCCTTCGGTGAATGCTGCTGGGATTGGGGATGAAGGACACAAATGAAAGAAGGGGAGGGAGGAAGCAACCGAAGCCTGTCCTGCTCTCTGGCTCAGCGGCTTGATTTCCTCCCGCCTCGTTCCTCTCTCAGTCGCTCTCTAGCTGCTCCACCAGCCCAGGAAGAAACTGCTTCAAAGAAGCGGGGGGGGCCTGGCTTTTCCTGTCGCTGCAGCTCCTCCGAAGCACCCGTTCACCCCCACCCCGCCCGCCCACGCGTGGTTCAATTCAGTGCCCCGTTCTGCCTGTCTGGTTGTTTGGGAGCAGCTTCGGCTGAGAATAATAACTATTCGCCTCTTTTTATCAGCCGAAACGAAGGCAGGCAGGCAGGCAGGCAGAACGGAGCACTGTGGATTGAACCGCGCGTGGGTGGGCGGGGTGGGGGTAAACGGGCGCTTCGGAGGAGCTGCGGCGACAGGAAAAGCCACCCCCCCCGGCTTCTTTGAAGCAGTTTCTTCCTGGGCTGGTGGAGCAGCGAGAGAGCAACTGAGAGAGGAACGAGACAGACACCTGAGGGAGGGAGGGAGACACCTGAGGGATGGGGCTGAGGGAGGCAGGGCCGAGGCGCTCCCTGAACTTGGTGGTTTGCTGGCAGACGTTTTATTACCCGACTAGTTAACAACATCAGATGTTACCTAGTCAGGAAATGAAACGTCTGCAAGCAAACCACCAAACTCGGACTCTTTCCCCCCCTCCCCCCCCGGTCCTTGAAAAAGTGTTTGTGCTTGAAACTGGTCCCTGGTACAAAAAAGGTTGGGGACCACTGATTTAGCTGACTAAATGTACACCAAATCCTATACAGCATTCTCGCATGACTATAAGGAGTCATTAACTGAGAAGAATCCAATAACAAACTTTTTTTTAAAAGGTAATCTCTGGAGAGGTGCTTTTAATTATTATTTTGGACTTAATTTTTCAATCTGTATATTTTTGAAATAATATGCTCTTTGGTTTGCATTAATTTTGTGAGTGTTCCAGAATTAACTGCATTTTCTCTTAACACAGAAAGTCATGTATATTAGATTTTGTGTCACAAATCTCAAGATACATTTTTAAGTAATCAACATTATAATGAACTCCACTGCGTTCAAGGTTTAATAGACATAATGGATTTAATTACTGCAATAACAGCATGTGTGTTGCTGTTGTATTGTAAATATAAAGGAGATCCCACACATTCAAATTACAAAATGTTTATAATATTATGAATATTATAGTTATGTCAATCCAGGAGAGGGCAACATTGAACAACAGTTGAAAAATTAAGAAAGGCTTGCTAACATTAGGTGTAGATATATTAATTTAACAATTATTGAATGGAAATAAATGATTATATTTAACCTTTTGTTAGTCAGCCTGTAATATTGTTTCAATTTATATTTATTTCTCCATTATTTCTAATCACCTTTGTCAATAAAAATAGCATATTATGGATTAAAGCCGAGCTAATTTCTGGCATATTATTTATTTTACTTGAAAAAAATCAGGAGGGAAAAATCAAACTACATTCTACAAAAATAAAATGCTGAGTAAGTTAAAAAAAGAAGAAAATATGTATGTTGCTTATTTTATCTGGCAAAGCTTGACTGTAGACTTAGTAGGGTCTATTTTTCTAACCTTTACCTTTCAAACAAAAGTTGGGAAAATAAACTCAACTAGAAAGAAAAAGGAAAAAAAAAATACTGTCAACTATTGGAAGCTTTTAGCTATTTAATTTTACTAATATCACACTGCTAAAATTTTGGCATTCAAAAACAAATGCAGTTGCTTTCAATGGAGCTTACTTTCAGATAAGTGAATACATAGTTACTTCTGAAGCATATTAAGGTAATGAGTGAGTTTAAAGCTACTGTTTTCTCTTCTCATATATAATGATATATAGTATTTTCTACTGGAATTTTCATGATGCCAACCATGGTAGAAACAGAAAATGCTGTACTGATGAACATCTTGTGTAAAATAAAACACTGAAATCAAATTCTCTTCCTTTTACACTATTAAATGGTGTAGATCATCCAGTTGATTTTTCTTCTTCTACAGTAAAAATGTCATGTTCTCAAGCCAAGGTTGTAGAAAGAAAAACTCAGAAAAACATATGTAATTTTATTTATTTATTTTGAAATGTTACATCTTATTAAACTAGTTGTCATCCCTTCAGTAGCAGTATATGCTAATGTTATCTGCAAATGAAACAAGCAAAATGTTAAAAAATATATAATATTCATGTAGTTACTTACCAAGCAGATCTGAATTGTATTAAAGTAACTAAAATATCTTTACAATCCCCAAGGCATGGCACAACTTTTGAGCACCCCAATGTTTGGAAATTGAAAGTTGCAAAATTTGACATGCCCTATCTTTGCATTCCTATATTTAATGAAGCATTGTAGTTTTCACTGGAAGTTTCACTAAACACTACAATGGTAGAATGAAAATAGAACATGTCACAATCATCTTCCCTAATTATCATTTGTTCTTTTGCAACAATATTTATATGCTCTCTTTTCATGCTTCTAGATTAAAAATGTTTTGATAATTGATTCCCAGTAGATTTACCATTTAAAGGCGGATGGCTAAAAATGAGGATGATGTTGAGGATATTTATTTCATGTTATATAGCCACTCAACTCACCAGACTGACTGTGGGCAGCTAACAACAGAGAAAAAGAATACAATCAACATAATAAATAACCACAAATACAAACAAAGTGACATGGCAATCTATAACAGCAAAATAAACAACATCCTCACTAGCTCCCTGTTAACCATCTGGCATCCTTTGCCTAGGAACAAGTCTTCTTTCTGAAAAGCTGCATGAGTTGGGGCCAATTGAATCATGTGCTGAAGGAAATGATTTGTTCTTCCAAGGGGCAGGGGCTACAATAGAAAAGTCATACATTCTGAGTCCTGCATGATGACATTCTAAACACCATGTCTCCCCTGACAAAATATATAGGATGGTGGAAATAATTGGAAGAGGAGGTCATATAAATATTCTGGCCCCATATCATGAAGGGTTTCAACCAGCATCTTGAATTGCACCAAAAACCATTGAAGCAGAGATACAATATGAATGCACAGAGATTCACCTATAACTGTAAGCGTTGCTGCATTCTTCATTAGTTGCAGCTTTGAGAATAGTCTCATTTAGAACAGTGATCGCCAACCAGTGGGCCGGGGACCACTGGTGGTCTGGGATAAAATTTTGGTGGTCCGCAGAGAAATCTCCCCCTCAAAGCATTCTTCCCAAAGCAATTAATCCAGGCTGCATAGGAACACAAGGCTGTGCTGCCCACATGGCCCACCCACTCACTGATCCCCACCCTTCGCCTGAGTGCAAATCTTACCTTGAGTAGAGCCACATGAGCTGGAATTGGAAGGTAAGACCAACGTGGCGGAGGGAATTCCCCCCAGGGTCGCTTGCTGACGTTGGTGGGAAAGTTAGTCTCATATTCCAGAGCTGCTGTAGTCACAGGACTGGCCCTTTGGTCATCCCGGAGCAACTCCTCAAGTCCATGGCAGGATGGTGCACCCGGGTGGAGGAGCAGCTGCTCCAGGATGACCAAAGGGCCAGTTCTGTGACTACTGCAGCTCTGGAATATGGGACCGACTTTCCCACCAACGTCAGCAAGCCACCATCAGTCAAAATTCATATTAGTGGTCCATGGAATTTAAAATTATGAGTTTGATGGTCCCTGAGATCCAAAAGTTTGGAGACCCCTGTTACAGCATATTGTAACAATTCATTCGAGAGGTGACCAAAGAATGAGTGAATGTGAGCAGTGTTGCTTGGTCCAAAGAAGGATGTGATTCTGGCCATGGCTTCTGCCCATTTTCAGATCAAGAACTGTGAGGATTTTCAAATTGTATTCCACTTCTTTCTGGGAAAGTACAACTTCATCCCAATTACAAGTAAAATGAAGGATGGGGGTAAAAAGGGGAGGGAGAAGATGAGAGGGAAGAAAGAAAGGAAAAGAAGTTATAAAGGACAGAAACAAAATATAGAGAAACAGGGCCTATTTAGAGATAATGGGTGAAAATCTAATGGAAAAAGGGATTCTGCAAAGGTACACAAGATAGTATTGTTATATTAGAAATAGAAATAATTCAGAAAATATGAAACAATGTATGATTAAAATGTTTGATAAAATAGTTATCGTAACTCAGTGGAATGTAACAAAATGTAACAAAATGAATATTTAATGATTTACAAAACATATGTGAAGAGAAATAAGGGAAACCAAAATCATTTTGTCTTGCTAGGATTAAATTGAAGCCTGTACTTTCCCATCTGTAGTTGTTAGACAATATCAAGCCCAATCTAAAACCCTGAAAAGAATCAGAATCCTCAGTTGGGTGGGAAAGTGAGTATATTTTGAATTTTGGAAGCATGTGATAATAGCATATATTCCTAAATTAAAAATTCTGGGGGAAAAAACCCACACAAATTGATGAGATTGCTCTTTATTACTTATTCCTCCAGCATGTTCCCTATCAATATTATTTCCTTCACAACACTTTCTGTTCTCTATACTTTCAAATTACTTTTACATATTATAGGGCATGTGAGCACATTTTCAAATGAGATACTGGATGAAGGCTTCATTACATAAATGTTCTAAGAATGCCCCTGGGATATACACAGGGTCTGGATATATTCTTGGAATTATTTTTTTACACCAATACTTGCAGGATGTTGTCTTCTTAATTAATGTTTTTAATTTAAAGCATTACAAAAAGACATCAAGTAGGCTATTGATACCCAGGTAGGGTATTAAGCCTGGTAATTATCAAAGGAGGTATGTAGAAGTATAGTAGCACATTTGAATTAGGAAGGAGCTCAGTCCAATTTGAAAATGCCATCTCAAAACTGGACTGGGAGGCATATCAGAATGGACTGATAGGTTGTGAGACTTAGTACGTATCTGATGGTACCTGTCAATGGTGGGATTCAATTTTTTTTACTACCGGTTCTGTGGGCATGGCTTGGTGGGCATGGCAGGGGAAGGATACTGTAAAATCTCCAGTCAGAGGTTGTATATGCCGGTTCTCCGAACTACTCAAAATTTCTGCTACCGATTCTCCAGAACTTGTCAGAACCTGCTGAATACCACCTCTGGTACCACTATCACTATCACTATCATTGCAAATATATCTGGCCATGTTTTTTTTAATATGATTCAAGCCATTTGACCTGTTCACCTGGAGTACTATTATGCTTCAGTAACTTGTTAATAAAGTTTTAGAAATTTTTTCCAGGTACTTAAAATCATGATTTTTCTTAAAATAATTCCAATATTTTGGAACATGATCCATTTCCCATTTTTGTGACCATGTACAAAGTAGTCTGTGTTCTAGTCCATGACAAAATAAAGAATGATTGCAGTCAGCTTCACATTCTCAAAGCAGTGTCATAAATATCAGAAAAATTAAAAACTAGAATCTGAAACATTTTTTTAAAAAACTATCTTTTTTTTAAATGGAATTTTTTTTTCTGGAATGATTGAACCTTTTTAACCGAAGAAAACATTCAGTTCCAACCGCTTAAGTGGGAAAAAAATCAAATAAATCAGAGAACTAGTTGGAGAACTAAAGTAAATGTATTTAACTTTTTTTACATAAAATTTGTTCAAACAAAGCAAAAGTAAGCAAAACTAAATTGGTGGTTGAAATAAAACTTCCGTGGTTTTTATCTTGTTGACTTGAACTCTGGAGAGAAACATGATTTGTCCTTTTGCCTTTCAAGTACGAAGTGTATGATTTCAAGTATTACCACTGTATGTTTTCAAAATTCTTTCTGGAGCAGTGAGAAGTGTACCAAAGAAATTTTATATTGCAGTTCTTTAAAATTATTCAACAGATTTCCACTTTTTGCATAAATTCTTTGAAACCTGCAATCAACTGCTTGCTTAAGCAAGTATTGGATAAGGAATACTCAGTTTAAATCTCTGTTTGGGCTAAAACTTCATTGATGTACAATATTTATTCTTTAAGCAGTAAAACTGGAAATATTTTAACATGAAGTACATGTTTAGATTGCAATGCATAAACTAACAGAATGACTTTTCATTTTTAAAATTTCTGCAGCTGCATTTCAATAGAGAACAGCTGTCTTAGGGAATGTATAATTCAAGTGGCTCTTTAAATTATAATTGTGAATGAGGAGTTTAGGGTTTATGTGAGCTCACATACTTTTAAAAGTGTTTATTTATTTACGGAACTCATAACTTTTAAAATTGATTTCATAAAATGATCAGAAAAGAGACAGAACATTTTTATAACATAATTAAATAATTTTATTTAATAATTTTATAACATAATTAAAATATAGGGATCAAAATGAAGAAGAAGAAGAAGAAGAAGAAGAAGAAGAAGAAGAAGAAGAAGAAGAAGAAGAAGAAGAAGAAGAAGAAGAAGAAGAAGAAGAAGAAGAGGAGGAGGAGGAGGAGGAGGAGGAGGAGGAGGAGGAGGAGGAGGAGGAGGAGGAGGAGGAGGAGGAGGAGAAAAAGAAGGAGAAGGAGAAGGAGAAGGAGAAGGAGAAGGAGAAGGAGAAGGAGAAGGAGTAGCAGCAGTGGTGGGATTCAAAATGTTTTACTACCGGTTCTGTGGGAGTGGCTGGTGTAGCGTGGCTTGGTGGGCGTGGCTTGGTAAATGGGGCAGGGGAAGGATACTGCAAAATCCCATTCCCTCCCCACCTCACTAACATGCTTTTCAGCTCTATTCTCCTCTGCAGGGCAACAAAAGAAGCAGCAGCCAATCAGCTGGGACTCAGGAGACAGAGAATAGATGGGGGTGGGGCCAGTCAGAGGTGGTATTTGCCGGTTCTCCAAACTACTCAAAATTTCCACTACCGGTTCTCCAGAACTGGTCAGAACCTGCTGAATACCACCTCTGAGTAGTAGTAGTAGTAGTGGAGGATTTGGAGTTGGAGGTGGAAGTGTAGGAGGAAGAATAGGAGGAGGAGGAGGATTAATATGGTGATAAATGGTTTCCTTTGCACTTAAGGAAGATCTTAAAATTATTAATGTCCCTTGGGACAATGCTGAAGGTGCTGCAAATGATCAAAATCACTGCAAAACATTTGCTGCCCAATGCACTCTGCATAGGACCTAATGTTTGTTATGAACTAATAAAAACTATTTAATAAAAACTTGTCAACCTCACAAGAAAGCAGGCTCGTAATCCTGCACCTTTGATTGGCCCATGGATAGCGAGCAGGGATTGGTCCTTACGGAGCAGCCTGATTGGCTATTAGTTGAACATCTCTCATTGGACACAATTTAAACGTTTGGACAAAATTCATTGGTTAACGGGTTAGCAGCCAGCTCTATAAAAGAGCTGCTGCTGCCCAGGGTTTTTGCTCTGTTCCTAATCCTTAATAAAGAGTTGAAGTTCACTAGTTCTCTGACTCGTCTCCGTTCCTTGCGCCCATGCTCAGAATATAACACTGGCGACGAGGATGGGATGCGGAGACGATAGAGCTGACTGAACGCTACAGGGCGCCAAACAGAGCACGTGGCTGAATGCGCACCAACAACGGCAATATGGCCAGCGGTGCTATACCACCTGCTCCATTTGACCCGGCAAGCGAAGACTGGGACTCGTATATGGATCAGTTCCAGATGTTTCTGGAGACCAATAACTTAACGGACGCTACAACCGGCAATAAGCGAGCAATATTCCTGACCCATTGTGGGCCTGCCGTATTTAAGATGGCGAAATCACTTGCAAAACCGGCTGAGGTGAAATCGATGGATTGGGACACCTCGCCCCTCCTACGGGCCCACTATGCACCCGCAGTGCCAACACTTGTCCGTAGGGCACGAATTTTACCAGAGGGACCAACGGAAGAGCGAAAGTCTTGCAGACTTCATCGCTGACCTCCGGAACTTGGGTGGCCTCTGTGGGTTTTCCAACCTCGAAGAAGCTTTGCGAGACCGCATAGTTCTGGGATTAGATGACCAGATGGTGCAGAGCAAGATCATGGCCAAAGGGGACATCGATCTTGCCGATGCCATCGCAGACGCTACCGCAGCAGAAGCAACCAGGAAGTCAGCCGCTCAAATGTGCCGCACCAACGCACCGCTCCGTCAACTCGCGAATGATACCTCGCCTTGCCCCGAGAGGCAATCAACAACGGTGCACCATGAAGACCTGGAATCCCCATCAGAAAGTGATGAGGAAGAGGTCAACCGACTCCGGTCCGAACGAGACCAACAAAACCAACGATTCCCGCGACAGTGCGCGGGTTGTGGGGCAAACCACTCACGATCCTATTGGAAATTCCTCGACGCACTCTGCCATTCCTGTGGGAAAAGAGGCCACATTGCAAAGGTCTGCAGAAGCAAGCGAGGGTCCAGCCCAAAGCGCAGGGAGAATAACTGCAGCCAGTCTTCAGGATTCACTCCTGCGAATCGAAACCACCAGAACCACCAATGGAACAACCACTCCTACAGAAATAAAACACCTTCCACTTCAACGAGACGAGAAGAGGCACACCAAACCATTACCATCAGCCACGCTACATCATTAGATGCAAGAAAGATCTGAGTGAAGGTCGCCATCGAGAACCAACCTTGCGTGATGGAAGTCGACTCGGGGTCGTCTCTCTCGATGGTTTCCTGGAAGACCTTCAAACAACTAATCCCGGCCATCCGTCGTCAGGACCTCAGCCCCCAAAGGATCATACTCAAGGATTACCAGTGCAACAGAATCCCGGTCGTCGGTTCCAGCCAAGTCCAAGTCTCCTTCAAAAATCATATCGCGTCACTACCGCTGACCGTCATCGACCGTGACCGGCCTAGCTTATTAGGCCTACAATGGTTCGCCCGCTCGGGATCGAGGTAGCCGGCGTCCACCGAGCCGAGAGCAATGACTGGGAGGAGTCTCTCATCCAAGAATTCCGGGACGTTTTTTCAGAAGAGCTAGGCAAGTACAAGGGGACCCCAATATCGTTTAACCTCAATCCTGAAGTAGCTCCCATCCGCCTTAAGCCTCGTCGGGTGCCTTTTGCACTAAAACCAAAGATCGACGAGCAGCTCGATAAATTAATAGCCCAGGGCGTTTTAGAACCAACCGACCACGCCCGTTGGGAAACCCCAATTGTAACACCCATTAAACCAGATGGATCGATAAGAATATGTGGGGATTATCGGGCCACTTTGAACCACGCACTCCAGCAGAGTGCTTACCCGGTGCCGGTGGTTCAACACCTTCTCCACTCCCTGGGTGGTGGGAAGATATTTGCTAAATTGGATTTAGCACAAGCGTACCAACAGTTGCCCGTAGATGCGGAAACTGCGGAAGCACAAACTATCGTTATGCATAGAGGCGCCTTTAAGTGCAATAGACTCCAATTCGAGTGAGCGTAGCTCCGGGAATTTTTCAAAGTTTAATGGAGAGTTTTACAAGGCATAAAAGGGGTCGTGCCATATTTTGATGATGTTTTAATCGCCACCCCTAATAGAGACATCTTAGAAAAGCGTCTCAGAATGGTTCTAAAGAAATTTAAAGACGCCGGCCTGAAAGTTAAAAAAAATAAATGTCAACTGTGTACTGAGAGGGTGGAGTTCCTGGGATACCTTTTCGATAGTCAAGGAATCCATCCCACTGATAACAAGCTAAAAGCGATTAAAAACGCCCCAACGCCTAAAAATAGAACAGACCTCCAAGCCTTCCTGGGGCTCATTAACTTCTACAACATTTTCTTGCCCCAGAAGGCGACCGTAGCGGAGCCCCTACACAGACTTCTCGATAAAAGAGCAACCTGGGTCTGGGGACATCGAGAGAACGCGCCTTCCAACAAGTGAAAGACTTACTAACCTCCGACGCTGTTTTGATGCAGTACAACGAGACTTTACCCTTAACTATTACTTGCGACGCTTCACCGTTTGGAGTGGGAGCAATCTTAAGCCATGTACTACCAAACGGAAATGAAGCACCTATTGCGTTTTTCTCAATAACATTATCAAGGGCTGAAAGGAACTATAGCCAACTCAATAAAGAGGCCCTTGCTGTTGTATCTGCTGTGAAGCGCTTTCACGAATACGTGTATGGACGAGCATTTACGATAATCACAGATCACAAACCATTGCTTGGTATTATAGCGGGAGACAAGCCAACCATATATTATCGCCAAGAATGACTCGTTGGTCTGAGTTCCTAGCTGCCTAGAATTATCTGTTGCAACATCGCCCGGGAAAGCCATTCCCCACGCTGACGCTTTAAGCCGTTCCCCACTTCCGAAACCATCAACGACCCAGCTCCAACCCTCACGACGCTCCAAATAGAAACGCTGCACTCGCCGCCACTAACGGCGAGAGACATCGCCATTGAGACAAAACGGGATCCTGTCCTGGCACGAGTTCTCAGCTGGGTCGAACGAGGATGGCCAGCCGACCAACTCCACGACAATTTCGCGCCATTCAAGAATCGGCAGACAGAACTTTTCTCCCAGAGAGGCTGCCTTCTCTGGGGGATAGAGTCGTCATCCCAGAGAGGCTACAACAGACTGTTCTAAAAGTATTACACGAGGGACATCCGGCATCGTGCGCATGAAGGCGCTCGCACGAAGCTACGCGTGGTGGCCGGGCATCGATAAGCAGATCACAGCCTGGGTAACCACGTGCCAGAAGTGCCAAGACGTTAGCAACGCCCCACCTAAAGCGATGCCAACCGAGTGGAAACCCCTCGGGTCCGTGGTTCCGCATCCACGTTGAATTTGCGGGACCCACCATAGGAACCACGTTTTTATTAACAGTTGACACCTATTCAAACTGGCTAGAAATCCAGAAGATGAAGACAACCACTACAGAGTCAGTCATTAATAAACTGAATAAATTATTCGCAACGCATGGGTTACCAGACGTTTTAGTTTCTGATAACGGGCCCCAGTTCACTGCCCTAGCTTTTGAACAGTATCTAGCGGACTGGGGTATCCGCCACACGCTCACCTCGCCAGCGCACCCTGCAGCTAACGGAAGGGCGGAGCCGAATGGTACAATTCGTCAAAAAACCCTACATAAAATGGACTATGGGGACATCGACGGCAAGCTCAACCGAATACTCCTGCTTCAACACATCACCCCACACAGCATCACGAATAAGACGCCTGCCGAACTGCTAATGGGGCGGAGACTTCGCTCCCACCTCGACCGTCTCCATCCTTCTTATTCACCAGAAAAACCTTTCGGATCTAGCGGGAA
The DNA here is from genome assembly GCF_049901735.1 of Notechis scutatus. Taxonomy (NCBI): domain Eukaryota; kingdom Metazoa; phylum Chordata; class Lepidosauria; order Squamata; family Elapidae; genus Notechis; species Notechis scutatus. Next base: position 140,207,626 of record NC_142012.1, on the reverse strand, counting down.
GTGCCGCAAATTCAAGGTAGGCAACTTGGTGTTTGCTAAAAACTTTTCTGGCGACCCATTATGGGTCCCTGCAACTATTACCCAACCCACCGCCCCAGATTCTACCGCCTACAGACTAATGACGAGAGAGCATGGAAACGCCATATAGATCAGCTTCGATCCAGATTGGCACCCACCTCCCGTGACTCCCCTAATTCGCAAACTAAGGGGAGGGGATATCGAGGAGGCCGAAACGAAATAGATGACGACGTAATCATGGGGACCCAGCAACCTAACCAAAGAAATGCACAACCTGAAGAAGAATCAGGGAGCGGGGTGGCATCATCGCGGGGAAATAGCACGAGGGAGGCAAGCCCACGGGACCCGGAAATAAGCCTAGGAGACTGGGATAACAACAACGATAGCCGCACCGAGTCCTCCCGCACAGAAACGGAACTAGCCGTACCAGAAAATCTTGAAAGCGCCCACGGAATCGGACTGCAGACAAAAACCGTGGAACAGCGAAAATCAAACAGACAGATAAAACGACCTGCATATCTACGTGAGTATGTTACCGCACCCTCAAACGGAACCTAGGGGGAGGGGTGTTATGAACTAATAAAAACTATTTAATAAAAACTTGTCAACCTCACAAGAAAGCAGGCTCGTAATCCTGCACCTTTGATTGGCCCATGGATAGCGAGCAGGGATTGGTCCTTACGGAGCAGCCTGATTGGCTATTAGTTGAACATCTCTCATTGGGCACAATTTAAACGTTTGGACACAATTCATTGGTTAACGGATCAGCAGCCAGCTCTATAAAAGAGCTGCTGCTGCCCAGGGTTTTTGCTCTGTTCCTAATCCTTAATAAAGAGTTGAAGTTCACTAGTTCTCTGACTCGCCCATGCTCAGAATATAACAATGTTGATAATGGTGATGAAACTGAAGGAATAGCTTCAAACTCTAGGATTATATTTGACTCATAACAGATTAATTTGGAGAGCTTTGCAACACCTATGCTTGTGTAGACAGAAGAAGTGGAAGAAAAAGGCTGATAAAATAAATACTCATCTTCTTCAACCAGGTTCTTTCCAGATGAGTTGGACCACATCGTCCTATATGACCGCATTAGAGCAATTAATCCACATCACCACTAGGATGGCCACTTTCTTGATAGTAAGACAGAGCCAATTTGTGATTGAGATTTATAAAAGTTTGATAGAAAATGGCTACAATGGTTCACAATTCATGAAACTATTGGAGTCTAAACTATCTTAAAATGTATTGACTATCATAAACTCGTTAAATGATTTGTCTGCCTTATGTTAATTAAGCAACAGACATGAAATGTCTGATGTTTTTGTAATTCATTTAAATCATACACCAACTGAAAATTCCAGTAGTCTCAGATTAATTACCCTTTCAATTAAATAGAAGAAACAAGAACATTACATTTTTTCCAGAACTGCAATACTTGTACAGTTCATCATTTTTCTTGTAATGAATAAAAATCTTCACCCTTTGGAATCCACTAGGACCTTTTGATTTTGGAGAGCAAGTGGTGAGCACTCATACAATGGCTGCCAAAAATTGCACAAAACATGAACTTGTTCTCTGCATTCCCTTTCGCTCTTCAAGAGCTCTTTAGTCAAATATAGTCAATTGCTAGTTATAGGCATTCTTTCCTTATGTACAAAGTCTGTAGAGATTCTCAGTCATTCCAGTCATGGTTGTCCCAAAGGTGCTTTTTTTTTTTTCAGGAGGCAGCTGGACTTTCTTGTTTTTTTTTCTTTTGAACACATTTCACTTCTCATCCAAGAAGTTTCTTCAGCTCTGACAGGATAGTGGGGAATGGAATTTCTTTATGTTCCTTTCTTCTACAAACAATGAATAGTAGAACCTGGCAGTTTTTCTCATTTTATTGAATGTGTTGGCATTTTGGCTATTTAAGTGGGACAACAAAGTTCCTAGTTATATAGGATTGCCTGGAAAAGATTCATCTTTTTCCACCCCCATAGACAAAAAACGAAGCAATAAGAAGGATCTAAGACAATGGAATGAAACAGCATAGTGTTTGATTGTTAAAGGTTTTCTATTTTAGATGTAATGAACTCCACACATCATAAACATTGCTAGATTTTTTTTTTTCTTTTTGACTAGATACTATATGTGGTGAAGAAGAGATGTCTTTAAATTACTAAGATCATAATGCTCATTCTTCAAAAGTGATGCCTAAATTGATTTCTGCAAAGCAAACCTCTGCCAGAAGCACAGTTCTTTTTTCTTTACTATAAAAATGAGTGCTGTAGGGAATAAATTTTAGTTAGTTATGTTCTTATTCTGAAATATACTTCCATTCGTTCATTTTTATCAGTGCTACTTTTCACCAAACTCTATTTTTCTGAATGAAATTATGCCCTATGATTAAGATCTTTGTATGATTTATGAAGTTGAAGATATTCATCCTATATTAATATTGCTTGGAATATATGAAAAAGTAAATACATTCCTCAGATCTATCTAAAAAATAAATAAATAAAAGTCACATTGCAAGTAAATAGAGGTTTTGTACACTAAGGTCCCCTGCCTTAGTATTAATGCAATCATTTTTTACATTATTTTAATGTTATTCTATGTTATTTTTCCACTTCTACTTAGAATGATACATAATTAAAATATTTTAAGTATTTTTATTTCTTCGGTTGTGTACAATTTCCACAATTTTTAAACCAAAGGTTTGTAAGTAAATGCTTTTTAGAAAGCTCATCCTCTTCAATCCTCAATTCATTATGGTTTCCATGAAATGATAGCTTTGTTATGGTTTTGTTATTTTGTCTTTTCAGTGTATTCATTTTGAGGATCTTAAGTCCTTTATTCAGAGCTTTACAATTATAGAAAATAATACTATACTAAAGCTTCAAGTCTATGTTTTTCAGCTTCAACTTGCTTGATGAAGTAATGTTGTGGATCATAATTTCTATTTTCAGTCATTCAGACTCAGCTTCCAAACCACTGACATACATTATAATGAGCAATAATGTATCTAACTTTGCTCCTCTTCTTTGTTAAATCAGCACATTTGCTTTTTAAATCCAATTTATTTCCAGGCATACTGTTATGAAACTTATTTAAATGAATGTGTGAAACTGGATTCTAAAGTCTAATTAGTTTACATTACGCAAATCTAGCATGTGTTTTATGCTTATATTTGTAGTGTTATAAGACTTATTACTGGCTATTCTGGTCCATTGTAATTTGATACTTAAAATGTAAAAAAACCAAAAACCTGCTTTGACATCGTTCTGGATTTCTTCTTTGAAAGTAAACTTAAGAGGCACTACTGTGTGATTTAAAAGGAAATACTAAAGAAAGAAAGAATTAAATTACAACTTTTAGCTGACTTATACTTGAGACGGAAGGAAAGTCAGAAATTCTACCAAATCCCCAAAGCTGCTTCTCGGTCCTAGCTCAATACTGTCATTTTGGTTTCAGGGCAGATTAATTCTGAAGGAAAAGTAAAGCAGATAACTGAATTTGGGGCAAATATGGTTAATATCTTGGACTTTGGTTTAACTTGATGTATTCTGAATTCTGAGGTTTATCACAACCTGAGCTCTGCTTTCAGATTCTGACTCCTAGATGATTCACGGAGTATCCAAAGTTTGTTAAATTTCTTTTAACCTGATGATCTAAGCTTGCAATGGGATATATTAACTGAAAAAAACCTCTACTTATTGCACATGCAAGAATACATTTAGATACAAAATTTACTTGTGAGCCAATACAGTGCCTTCTGGAGATAAAGCAGATTCATCTACAGTGACCAGATTCATTTAGGACCATTCATAACGCTTCATACACAATTCAGCATTTTGAAGTTTTGCAAAACCCAGCAAACAAATCTGCCACCAAATCTATATTTAGAATAGGTTGTTCCAGTAAAACTCCAGGAATGTCCACCTTGTAATTTTAATTTTAAGAAATGGTCTTCAAAGACAGATTTTTTTTTTTAGTTTTATAATATCCTTTGCTTCATTTTGTGCTTGCTCTCCTTTAATGATTTTTAATTTTAGCAACTCTGCAATAAAGAGTTGCCATCCATGGGATATATTTGTTATTTTATTGATTCTTGGATTTTATATATTTTTTAATTAGTGAATGTTTTTGAATAATGTTTCTGAATAAACAACTTATTTTGTTATCAAAAGCATTGCCAATGAAATAAGGGAGATGGTGAGGGATAATGAGAACTTCCTTTCCTGAAAAAGAAAGTATAATTTTTTTTTCTTGATGAATACCATAGGTATTAGTTATAGTCATTTTTAATCTTTTTAAACTGCAACATTTAAATAACTTTGATCTAAATTTTCTGATGGAGCATTACATCCACATATGTCATTTCACTTTGCTAAAAAGTAATACAATTAGAGTTTGCTTGCTTGGGGTGAGTCCTTTAATATTTTTTGCATTAATAGAAATATAGAAAGTTCTATAAATCTTACTTTAGATCCATACCCAAATAAAACAGTCTAAATCAAACTGGACTTAATCTCCGAACTGAACCTTTTGTTATAGCTGAAACTCAATGTACATACTATGAGCTGTCCTTAGTATTAATAATTTTAATTCTTAACTCTTTTCAAAGATATGCAAATTGTCATTCATTCATTATTGAAAAAAGAGATACTGTTATCAGACTTAAAGCCTAGTTTCTGTTACCAGGTATTTTTGAAAAGCCCAAAGATTTTTATCCAGATCATGCATACATTTTATATTGTAACTCTCACATCTAAGATCAAAGTGTTACACCCTTTTTCTCATAGTTGATTAACTTCATATATATTACTATTTAACATGATACAAGAATAATTTTTATTTTTTTATTTTTTAAACCATTCAGAACACCTATTTCAAAAACAAAATGATGGGGTTTTTTTCTCCATTTGAGTTTTTTTCTCTTTACTGCTTTTTCTTAAGTATATTATGCTGGGACCCTCATGTTGATTACAAATTATTATTATTATTATTATTATTATTATTATTATTATTATTATTATTATTATTATTATTATTATTATTATTATTATTATTAAGAATTCAGATGGACAGGCATTTGGCCCACAACATGCCTGACATAACAATAGTTGAGAAGAAAAGGGCTTGGTTCATTGACATTGCAATACCTGGTGATGCATGAATTGTAGACATGTAGCAAGAAAAAAATCACAAAGTATCGGGACTTACAAATTGAAGTTGAGCGACTTTGGAAAAAGAAATTGTTGTTATCCCAATTGTAATTGGAGCCCTTGGAGAAATACCTAAAGGGCTGCCTCGCTATTTGGAAATCCTGAATTTATCAGACTTTAATACCCTGATTTTACAAAAAAAAAAACCACCCTACTTGGAACAGCTTATATCCTCCAATGCTACCTGAACAGTTCTTAGGTCTTTGGTTAGGACTCAAGCTGTTGAACTACCAACCAGCCCCAAAGGCTGTGAATCTCATAAAGATTAACCAATAATAATAATAGTAATAATCCTCAGTGACAGTCATGTTTCTGTTTCCTTCTTTTCCTCACTTCCTATCTACCAAGTGATCTGGCAGACTAGAAAAATTATCATTCTTTTCAATCCTTTAATTTTAAAGTAATGCTCAGCACTATTCTTGAGAATTTGGGATTTTATTTCTAGAAAAGCACAACAAATGTACAAATCCACTAAGTGCTTGCATGAAGTATATCAGTTAGTCATAACACCATCAACTGATATAAAACATTCACAATCCAGAAAAATCCATGAGGAAGTAAACAGCTGAATAGAAGATGATCCCAAAGATATAAAACCACAAAAATAATACAATCCTTGGAACAAAGCCATACACATATTTTGCATAAATAAACCACATATGACTTTTTATTAAAAGTGCATGACTGAATTTAAAGTAATAAGTTGTTATGTTTTCTGACATCATTGAAAAATTGCTGGAGTCCCATTTAGCATCACTAAACAATTTTATAAATGGAGAATTTATGTGTATCTTTTCTATTGTTTTCTTCATAGAGCCTGAAGCTTCACAATACCTCAAGTGAATTTCGTGTTAACAACTTTATTGCCTGGTTTTATTTTTATTTTTCAAAAAACTGCACTGTATATGTTAGCACTTTTGGAATCCTCAGATATACAGCACAATATGTAAGAAATATTTTATTTCACAGACTATATTTGAAGGCCTGAGTAAAATGGAACTATTATAAAAGAACTTCCTTTGTACTATCATATACTTTATGCATCTAAACTGGATTTTGAAGTGAAAAACAATGGGACTGTCTTTTCATTACAGATAGTCCTCATTTAGCAATATCTATTTTCCCAAAATGGGAATATGGAATACATTTTAAAAAGTTATTCTGCAATCTCAGTGTTATATTTCCTTTAGATTTATGCCACACAAGTATTGTTTCTCTAGAAATACCTAATGTCTACTTGGAAAGTAACATAATTCTTGAACTGATATTTAACATAGAAGAGAATTCAACTTAAAAAATTTCCAAGAACTATTCCAAGCCAGACTCAATTTACTTTAAAAACATAGCTATAACATTTTAGGACTCACCCAGCAAGGTAATAAATCTAAAGTCTATTTGCATTCCAAAGAGATTTGTTGAATAGTGGCTTCCAGTAAAATTTCAACCATAAAAATATAGGTGACAACATTTTCTACCCAAATGTGATATTCATCCAAACTATAGAAAACATTTTCATAATGAATGAATAGTTCATGCTTCAGAACTCAATGCCATCATAAGTTTTGGTAAAAAAAACTTGGATGGACTAGCTCAGATATTTCAATATCTAAAAAGGAATTTGAATTATGGCAATGCATATTCCTTTCTTTCTGCCTTTTTCTTCTTAAACAGATCCATAACTTAACCTTAACCACAATTATTTCTTGGGACACTTTCCAGATTGGAACATGCACATGCTCACACACACATTTAAAAGCATTATATGGAGCATTTACAAGTGAAACTAATGTCCTCAGTTTTATACCTTTAACAATTATCTCATTTGCACTTAAACATTATTCAAAGAAGATTATACATAACAGTTATAAAGGCATGCAGCACCTGATACCTAACTGCTGACTGTTCCAATTGATCAAGTGTGTCCAAAGCAGATGAGGTCATTTTTGTTTCTTTTTCCACATAGAAAATTAATTGGACTTATGTCATCCTTCACAATTTCCACAAAACAACCATACTTTGAACAACATATATCTGAATCATCTAACAGGGAGAAGTAGAATGACTTGTTACGTTTTTTTAATTCAGATAGACATAATAAAAGACTATCGTTCTTATGTTTTAAAGGCATTAAAATCAGAAGTCATGCCACTTATTTTACAAAATTGCTTATTATCTTGGAATAACGGTATTATAGTTATTGTATTATAGTGATATGTTACTATAGTAACCTGGGTTTATCATTTGGCCTATATTTCATCTTAGAAGGGGTCATTTTATTATTTTATTAAATAATGTCCTTTATAGCTGCCAAATGCTTTAAAAAATGTTTTCTGAGCCCATTTTACTGACAATTATTTACAAGCTTATCTGAGGTCATTTAAAAAAAACTATTAAAAGCTTATTGAAGAAGACAAAATATTTATAATAATATATGTACAGCATTAACATTTTCATGTCTGTTTGTAATCTTCAGTTGGTTGAAATGGTAAAATATAGGGTAACAATTATTCAACCAAAGTAACTCAAAAGCAGTTAACTTACAAAATGCTCGCATTCATGATTCCAACGGGAGTGAAATTTGGGGAAGTTGTGGCTGTTTCAGCACTACTGTGCTTTCCAACTACATTTGCCAGAAATCTGTAGGTTCAAGGGAAGATGGGAAGGCTGCATACCCAATCTTTTTCCATCTGCCCTCTGGCCCCCACACTCAATTGTCTGGTGGCCTGACAGGTGAGTGGTGATTGGCTCCTTTGGAATTGATGCTGAAATGTGTAATTTCTTAACAGTAGTGGGCAATAATGGAAGGATGAGAGAGCAACTTGGAGGTAAGGCATCTTAGGAGCACCAGTGACTGATTGATGAGCACTTCCTGGAGGGGGGAGGCCTTGGAAACATGCCAGGATGTGAGCAGGGTTGCAGTTTCCCTTGTAATCAGTGGCTCCCTTTATTCCTCTTCTTCCCCTCATCATAATTTACCATAATTTATCATAATTTATCATAATTTACCCAGGAGTTTGCCCTTCCTGAAACCATCATCTGTGAACTATCCTCAAATATCACAATTCGATTCTTACTATGTTACAGAGCACCTGATTATGACATCGAACATGTAAACAAGCTAAATACATTACTAACATGGGCTGCATCCTGCCCATACCCTTTTATCCTTCTTGGTGATTTCATTCTACCTCATATTAACTGGACCCTAAATGATTGTACAACTGAAATCATACACACAACCTTCTACAATGCTATTACAAATCTGGGACTGGAACAACTAGTAACCAACAACACTAGACTAAACAACTGCCTCGATCTCATCTTCTGCAACAGTTTGAACCTAATCTACGGAATACAATCTAAAGAACCCTTTTCCAGTAGTGACCACAATATGATCGACTTTTGTCTCAACATACATCCACACAAAAATCACCACAATGATGTAATCCCCTATTGTAACTTCAAAAAGGCAACTATGATCTTATAGACAACGATCTCTCATCCCTTGATTGGCAATCTCTATTCACTGAATGCAATACCGTTGAAGACCATTATAACATATTTTTACTTGAAGTCAAAAGAGTCATCAAACTATATGTACCAACAACAACTCCCAAAACAAAACAAAAAAGCAGATTACCCATATCAATAAGGAAACTTCAATCCAAAAAGAGATCACTCTGGCGAAAAAACAAATCTGGTCACGTTGCCAATTTCAAAAACCGATACAAAAATCTATGCCACCAGATAAAGACCGAATGCACCAATTATCACATTAAACAAGAGGAAAACCTTCTAAGCACCAATTCCACCCGCGCTTTTACAATTTTGTAAACAACAAACTAAAAGACTCAAGGTCCATCCCTCCCTTGATAGGACCTGATGGTAAAGACTGCAACGACGACACCATTAAAGCCAACATCTTTAACACATTCTTCGGCTCAGTATTTGTAAACAGCAATGGATCATGCCCAATATTTCCTAGCCGTACCACAGATAACAACAATGATCTAATACATATCGATTTCACAGAAGACAATGTTGAAAAAGCAATACGCAACCTAAAACCATCTCTATCTATTGGACCGGATGGAATATGTGCCTACTTCTTAAGAAAGCTATCCACTGCCATAGCCAAACCTCTAAGCATAATCTTTGAAAAATCTTTCAGAACCAGCTCCTTGCCTAACCTATGGTCACAAGCCACAGTCATCCCCATCTTCAAAAAGGGAGACCCAAGCCTAGTTGAAAACTACAGGCCAATCTCCTTATGCTGCGTCACCTGTAAAGTCACGGAATCAATTATTAACCAATCCATCATCCTTCACTTAGAGACAAATAACCTACTCTCCAATAAACAATTTGGTTTCAGAAAAAACTATCCTGTAATCTGCAACTCTTACACTGCAAAAACATATGGACGACACAACTCGACCAGGGCAAAACAATAGACGCAATCTACATAGACTTCTGTAAAGCCTTTGATTCAGTGGTACACGACAAACTACTCCTAAAAATAAAATCCTATGGTATCTCTGGACAACTGAATAACTGGATAGAAGCATTCCTGTCAAACAGACAACAAATGGTCAAAATCGGGAGCGTCCTATCAAATCCAGTACCTGTCAATAGTGGTGTTCCCCAAGGCAGTGTTCTAGGACCAACTCTCTTCATACTCTACATAAACGACCTCTGTGATCATATTAAGAGCAATTGCGTTCTCTTCGCTGATGATGTAAAGCTGTTCAATACCACAGACAATACTGCTACCCTACAAAAAGATCTTGACTATGTATCCGAATGGTCAAACAAATGGCAACTTCAAATCTCAACAAATAAATGCTCTGTCTTACATATTGGCAAAAAAATCAGAAAATAAAATACAAGCTGAATAGTCAAGATCTTGTTGATGACCCAAGCTCTGTAAAGGACCTTGGAATACTCACTTCTAATGATCTAAGTGCTAGAGCACACTGCAACTACATAGCCAAAAAGGCATTAAGAGTTGTTAACCTAATCCTACGTAGCTTTTTCTCTGGTAATATCACACTACTAACCAGAGCATACAAAACATTTGCTAGACCAATACTCGAATACAGTTCATCAGTCTGGAACCCACACTACGTATCTGATATTAGCACAATTGAGAAAGTCCAGAAATATTTCACAAGAAGAGTTCTCCACTCCTCTACTCGCTGTAGAATACCTTATGCCACCAGACTCGAAATTCTAGAACTAGAAAACCTTGAATTACGCCGTCTTCGGTCTGACTTAAGCATGGTATACAAAATCATACATTGCAATGTCCTACCTGTCAATGAATACTTCAGCTTCAACCATAACAACACAAGAGCACACAATAGATACAAACTCAAAGTAAACCGCACCAAACTTGATTGCAGGAAATACGACTTCAGCAATAGAGTGGTCAATGTCTGGAATACTCTACCCGACTCTGTAGTTTCTTCCCCAAACCCCAAAAACTTTAACCTTAGACTGTCTACTATTGACCTCACCCCTTTCCTAAGAGGTCTGTAGGGGGCGTGCATAAGCGCACCAACGTGCCTACCGTCCCTGTCCTATTGTTTCTCTTATTCTTTTATTTTTCTTATATGTAACCATTTCATGTATTCACAACTTTGTATACATTTATACTTATTATCTTGTAAACAATTGGCAAATCAAATAAATAAATAAATAAATAATCAGTAGGAAAGATGGCAGGAAGTCAGAAACTGCTTATGTTTCCATTGCTTGCCTTGCCATGATTATTCATTAACGATTTAGATGAGGGAAAAGAAGGGGAACTTACCAAATTTGCAGATGACACTAAGCTGGCAGGAATAGCTAACACCCAAGAAGATAGGCTCAAGATCCAGATGGATCTTGACAGACTAGAACAGGAGTCGCTAACCTTTTGGACCTCAGGGACCACTAAACTCATACTTTTAAATCTCGAGGACCACTAATACGATTTTTTTTAAAAAAAAGATAATATATTTAATATTTTTTTTATTTTTTATATTAAACACACACACACACACACACACACGTATGTATGTGTATATATATATATATATATATATATATATATATATATATATATATATATATATATATATATATATATATATATATATATATATATATATATAGTATTCAGCTTTGTTCAGGTATTTTCCCACGTCATTGTAGTTGTGCTTTTAAAGTTGTAGCAACGTTTCAGCAGACTCTCTATGTTTTAAAGACCACTGGGCTAGAACACTGGGCCATATATAACAAAATGAAATTCAATGTAGAGAAAAGTAAAGTCCTACACTTAGGCAAGAAAAACCAAAAGTACACATGCAGACTGGGTGAAACCTGGCTCAATAGCAGTAACTGCGAGAGGGATCTTGAAGTCTTAGTGGACAACCAGCTAAATATGAGGCTGCAGTGTGCAGCAGCAGCCAAAAAAGCTATTGCAATCCTAAGTTGAATTAACAGAGGGATACAATCAAGATCAAGTGAGGTACTAATACCACTCTATAAAGCCTTAGTAAGACCACACCTAGAGTACTGCATCCAGTTTTGGTTACCACATTATAAAAAAAAGTTGAGACTCTAGAAAAAGTACAGAGAAGAGCAACCAGGATGATTAGGGGACTGGAGACTAAGGACATGAAGAATGGTTGCAGGAAGTGGGCTTGGCTAGTCTAGTGAAGAGAAGGCCCAGGGGAGACATGATAGCAGTCTTCCAATATCTGAGGGGCTGCCACAGAGAGGAAGTGGTGCTAAAGTGCCTGTAGGCTAGACAAGGAATAATGGATGTAAACTGAACAAGGAGAGATTTAACCTAGAAATAAGGAGAAACTTTTGACAGTGAGAACAATCAACCAATGGAACAGGTTGCCCTCAGAAGTTGTGGGAGCACCATCACTTGAGACCTTCAAGAAGAGATTGGAGTACTATTTGTCAGAAATGGTGTAGGGTCTCCCGCTTTGGGGTGGTTGGACTAAATGACTTATAAGGTCCCTTCCAACTCTGATTATCTGTCATCTGTTATTCCATTGTTCCCTCTTCCCCCAGCAAAGTGGCAGGCAGTTCCATAGGTCAGCCGAAGAGGAGTAAGATGAAGATGATGATGAAAATGAAGAAGAGGACAAGGAGGAGGACAAGCAGGATGAGGAGGATGAGGAATGATTTCCAACATTCCCTGCTAGCTTTCCACAACCAACATCAATGGGAAAGCCAACAGGAACACTACTTTTTGATGGTCATTTTGTTTCACAGTTAAGGGTGACCTAATGGCTCCTGGGTTGTCTAGTGTTTAGATATAATTGGAGGTAAAGCAAGCCTTGTAAATAAAAAAAGCAAAATTTGAACTTCAAACTGAAGATTTGAACTTTCAAAATTATGTCCTGTAAAAATGTTTTACCCACTATCAGTTGACATAGTTAAGTAGATGATGCCAGAAAGAGAAGGGAAAGTCTTCTGTATTAGCAAATTCTATGGAAAAATCATACTGAGTTGAAAGTCTAAGGAATATGTCACATCACAATACTTCTATCTTAGTGATATTTATAACATCCATTAGGAGAAAAGGTGTTTCTTTATATTGTAATTGAACATATAGGGGAAATATATTTCTTTGAGTGCAATCTATTGAAATGAATCCATGATATTTGATACTTCTACTGTTATTACAGAAGATGGCAGATGGGAAATTGAAACTTCATACTGTAAACCCTGACCAAATCTGTTGAAAAATCTCAAACCTAGGTGCACTGTATGGGTGAGAAATAATTAAATATCTTCTCTGGTTTGTTTAGTTAAGTATCACTCCCTTAGCTGCTTCTGGTTGGCAAAGGAGAACAAGAGACTGGGAAGAAAGAAGCATAGTTGATGTTAGCAGGCCCCTGCATCCAATAGCAAGCAGTGGTGATGTGGAATCTGACACAGCTCTAAATATCTCTCTGGAAAAATGGAATTAAACTTTTTGAAAGATGCCAACAAGATACATATTTCAAAATCCACAACTCAAATGCCTGGGAGAATCGGAGGCAGCTAATGCTCTGTACGACAGTAACATAAGTCTTTAGTCCAGACATTTATCATTTTGTCTTGTGTAAGAGTGCTACATTATGCTTCATCAATGTGTCTTATTGAAAATATGGAAAACTTATATATTGTGTTTCATTTAAACAATTCAATTGAACAAGGTAAACCAGATTTATGTTTGAATTTTCTAGATAAACCAATACTTATTTGACACGAAGAATGGAGATTCCTATGAATTATAGAGTAGGAGGTAAGATACTTAGATAAATTTATTATCCATATCATTTTCATATATCCTATGTATTCTATGGTATTTGTATTCTGAAAAAAAATTAGTTTGACAGTTGACTTTGATACTTGTGAGTCTTCTCATGTTGTACTGAAACCATTGAATACTGGAAATATAATAATCACCATGATTTAGTAGATATGCAGTAAGTATTGTATGTATCAGAATTGAAACAGTTCAATGATAACAAGTTACATGTGATAGCTTTCTTGTAGAATCTCTAATTATTTGAAAGCAATTTAGCACTTCTACTGTATTGCATACTAATCAATACTGCTCACTGTGTTTCATGTTGAGATCTCTCTCTCTCTCTCTCTTTCTGTCACACACACACACACACACACACACACACACACTTTTCCCTCAAATTGTTGCTTTATTGTGATGGACAGCTATTCCTAGGGAGGGATGATAAAAGAAGACAAGGTGAGAATGCCAAGCATATATACTATCATATATATTATATGATTCTCCCAGGGCAGGATGATCATTTAGATATTCATGAACTTGTATTATAGTGAAATAGGAACATCCTGGAAAGGGATGATAATTTCAGTGACTAAAATGCAAAATGCATAATTTCATACTGTGTGGGATAAGTCTAATCCTGTATTTTACCAAGAAAACCACATGGATGTGGTTTATGTTGTTAAAATGAATAACAACATAGTGCTGTATGATAAGCTCCTGAAATCAGATAGTGCTTACCATGCTACTAAGGAAAGATTCTATTGCAGAGGAACATTGGAGTATTAACGGTGTTTTTGATGGGGCTAGATTAAAACTTCTGGATGTCTAATTGATGTTGCTATGCAGGAAATGAAAAGATGAAGACAGAATTAGAGAGGTAAATGGATTGCATAAAGGAAACCTCAAAACAGTAAAAATAAATGAATCAACTACACATTGACAGCTTAGATATAGAGATGAAATGGAGTGGAATTGAACATTTTCAATTATAATATATTATGCTTTACTAATCTGGATAGAAAAAGCAAAAGAGAATGGCTTTGCTTTCATAGTCAAGAAGGATTTAGGAAAGAAAATACTTGAGTACAAATAAATGACCAAATAATACTAATTATATTTTGTATATTATATCTTTAACAATGTTGATTATTTAAATTTATTAACCACTGATGCAGAAAAAGAAACAATTGATGATTTTTATGAGGTTCAATCTGAGAATGACAGAACATACAAGCTAAATATGTTGTTTGATAGTTGGAGATTAGAATGCTAAAGTTGGCAATGCAAAAGAAAAAAAAACATAGTTGGGCTTTATGGCCAAGGAAACTACAATGAACCAGGCCAAGAGACATAAAAGAATGAGACTGATTGCTTATTTAAATAGGTCAGTATGCAGTTAAAACAGAAGTGCTTGACCTTAGTTGGAGTAAACACTATGCCAATTCATGGTATTTGGAAAACACTTTCATCAAAACATAGCCCACATTTTTTTTACTTAGGGTAAAAATATATGCTTGTTCTGTTATCTGCTTTTACCTCCTGATGTTTCTCAAGTTATTTGGTCTTTATGATTGACACTTTCACAAAATCTAATTTGGCAATATGATGACATGATTGTTACTTGATCGTATAGTCCATTTGATGAAGTGTGAAGAATTGTATCATTTGTCTCAATTGCATTATAATACATAAAGATGAAATAATGTACTCCATTAAATCAAATTATAGATATATTATTTCTTTCAAGACTGTCTACATTGACTAATAATTGCTTTCTAGATAGTGTCCTAATGGACATGCTAGAGATAGAATGTGAATACCAAGTATGTGTTCTGTCATTGTCTTGCTCTTCCTTACAATATCCTATCTGTTCCATAGTGCTTCACTGGGTAAGATTCCCATTTACAAAAAGTACAAGGGGGAAATGTATTTGGAGCATAAACCAAGCAGAACTGAAATTTAGAACAGTTGAATGCTCTCAAGATTAAAGAAATACTTACAAATTGTAGTAAGCTGATTGGTGGCAAATGGATGGGAATCAAAAGGTGAGGATGGCATCCTTAGCTGTTAATTCATGCCTTTTTAAATGCATAATTGTTCCTAAATAGAAACAGAAAAGTATTTAACATGGTCCTTAATAATAATCTTGAATTGGTATATTTAATTTTTTAAATGTTATTGCCCTAATTCTCCTAAAATCTGTCAAAAGTTATTGTATACTGTATTAAAATATCAACAAGAGCCTTGCTTTCAGGAGTAATTTTTAAATTGTTAATGACTTCAATGAAGACATTAAAATGTGCAATTTCTTCTATATCATTTATATTAGAATATGCAAGTGAATATTAATGAACAAATATTAATAAAACTACTAGAAAATTGAAGGCTGCAATAATTATTTTCACTAATATGCTGTTTTTCTTCAATTAGATTTTTTTTTGTCTGTAAGTGACCCATATTTCATTCTCATACAGAGAGATTATAAATCATGAAAGTGGAAAAATCCATTTAGAGTAATGGTCCTAACAGTTTGCTCAGTGCAGGAATTAAACTTGATCTAATGTATTACAAATTTGGACTCTAGACATGAGTGTAAAAAGACTTCTCCATAGACACCACTACCAGGAAAGAAAGAAAGAATTAAAAAAAGAACATTCTGTTTCCCCTAGACTTTGCAATGAGATCAGTGACAGCATTAAATCTACTAATACTGATTAAAATTCTGCCAATAATGTTAGGCATAAAAAGCTAGTTTTAAACACTGTAGCAAATTTGTGAAATAGAATTACTGCCCAATCTCTTATTGGTTTGAAACTTTGCTAGATTTGGTCACAATTTCAACAAAGCACCAGTCACTGCAACTTCAATTGATCTTTCCATTATATTTTCAAATAATTTTGATAATGGGCTGAATTTCAGAATTCGCATGTTCATTGGTCAGCAAAACATACACTTTTATTCTTCAGCATGTAATCGTGCAATACCTTAAATCTCGAATGCTCATAATTCCACAGTAGGTTCCTTCCTCCTTGCCTGCCAAATATGCAGAGTACAATGATCTTTATTTATTTATTTATTTATTTATTTGATTTGCCAATTGTTTACAAGATAATAAGTATAAGCGTATACATAGTTGTGAATACATGAAATGGGTACATATAAGAAAAATAAAAGAATAAGAGAAACAATAGGACAGGGACGGTAGGCATGTTGGTGCGCTTATGCACGTCCCCTACAGACCTCTTAGGAAGGGGGTGGGGTCAATAGTAGACAGTCTAAGGTTAAAGTTTTTGGGGTTTGGGGAAGAGACTACAGAGTCGGGTAGAGTATTCCAGACGTTGACCACTCTGTTGCTGAATCTTGGGGAAAGGGAGAAGCACAAATCCTACTCTTTCCCCAGATGATTATACAACTGCCTATCAGTTCATTCTTAGATGTCAGATTATTGCAAATGTTTGCTATCCAATGAGATTTCCCTACATAAAAGGACGTATCAATAAAATCTTATAAAAAAGTATTTGTCCATTTTTCCTCCTCTCCTAGCACCATTCCTACCTTTTTAGTTAAGTATGACTTCTTCCATATATAATAGCCCATGATTAGCTTTTGCGCTATGCAATCTTTCCTTGGCTACCAAACTCCTGGAACAACCACAGCAGGGTCCTATTTTTACTAAATTGAATGTTAGGCAGGAGACCTGCAATTTAATTCACATGAAGGAGGACACTAGTATTTAACTGGCTTTCATTCTCTTTATGGGAAGATTGAATAAATGGTAAAGTCATATAGATTGATCAATTATAATTTTGGGAGGGGAAGGAATGCTAGTGTTGATTTTGTCATTTACTTGCTAAGCATTTCAAGTGATTTGACACTCCATGATTAAAGCCTCTACAAAGAAAAAGGTCTTTGATCTGTTTGTATTTTATTACTACATTCACATGAAAAGCATTTAGATAGACTCAGCTAAAGTAGAATCTATTCTGTTTGGGGAGCCTTCCCATGCTATCAAAGATGCTTTTTGAATTTTTTGGATGTTTATTTTTTTTTAAAAAAATGTTGTACTGCATAACTGGATAGAAGCATTACTGTCAAACAGACAACAAATGGTCAAAATTGGGAGAGTCCTATCAAATTCTGTACCTGTCAATAGTGGTGTCCCCCAAAACAGTGTTCTAGGACCAACTCTTTTCATACTCTACATAAATGACCTCTGTGATCATATCAAGAGCAACTGCATTCTCTTCGCTGATGATGTAAAGCTATTCAACACCACAGAAAATACTGCTACCTTTCAAACAGACCTTGACTATGTATCAGAATGGTTAAACAAATGGCAACTTCAAATCTCAACAAATAAATGCTCTGTCCTACATATTGGCAAAAAAAATCAGAAAATAAAATACAGGCTGAATAGTCAAGACCTTGTTGATGATCCAAACTCTGTCAAGGATCTTGGAGTACTCATCTCAAATGACCTAAGTGCTAGAGCCCACTGTAACTACATAGCCAAAAAGGCGTTAAGAGTTGTTAACCTAATCTTATGTAGCTTTTTGTCTGGTAATATTACACTAATAACTAGAGCATACAAAACATTTGCTAGACCAATACTCGAATACAGCTCATCAGTCTGGAACCCACATTACATATCTGATATTAGCACAGTTGAGAAAGTCCAGAAATATTTCACAAGAAGAGTTCTCACTCCTCTACTCATTGCAGAATACCTTATGCCACCAGACTCGAAATTCTAGACCTAGAAAACCTAGAACTACACCGCCTTCAGTCTGATTTAAGTATAGTATATAAAATCATACATTGCAATGTCCTACCAGTCAATGAATACTTCAGCTTCAACCATAACAACACAAGAGCAAACAATAGATACAAACTCAAGGTTAATCGCACTAAATTTGATTGTAGGAAATATGACTTCAGCAACAGAATGGTCAATGTCTGGAATACTCTAACTGACTCTGTGGTTTCTTCCCCAAGCCCCAAAAACTTTAACCTTAGACTGTCTACTATTGACCTCACCCCTTTCCTAAGGGGTCTGTAGGAGGCGTGCATAAGCGCACCAATGTGCCTACCATCCCTGTCCTATTCTTTCTTTTATTTTTCTTATATGTATCCATGTATGCATAACTATGTTTTTACTTATACCTATTATCTTGTAAGCAATTGACAAATAAAAATAAAATATAAATAAATAAATAAATTATTGATTGACTTAACCAAGAAGAAGGTTCATTGTTGGTTTCTAATACTTAATATCTTGTTGAACTGAATTATACATGCATTTTTCATTCATCACTTCATTCACATTCTATTAGAATGAACAGACAGGCTAATCCTTTTGCGGCTGCCCTGCAAGCTGTACTTTTCCAATCCAGTGCAGAGTTTGTGATGAAACTCTTTCCTTGTTTGTCCCTTTCTTGTCAATTCTTTCCACTGTACAGGAGCTATGGTATTTTCATAAGGATATTTTGCCCATAACCACTGGTGCTAATGGGTAAAATTCTCTATCAAAGTCCGAACGAATTGCAAGAACATGGTGTAAATAACTTATCATTCATTTTTATATTTCTCTAGATCAGATGGGTCTTTTGTCCCTCTCATTTCAACTTTAATATATTTTACATTCCTAACTCATATTTTAGTAGAATGATAGTCTATCATGTGAATCAGGATTTTTTTTCTATGCAAATTTTATTCCACCACTATTCTGCTTCTGGGTGTCAGCGTTCCAGCAAATCTCTATTCCAATCAATAACTCCGAGACAGGCGTATCTCAAAGGTACCTTTATTTAGATAGTAAACTGGCACATCTGTGGAATCTCAAATTTGAAAGTTTTTGGGCTTTCTTGCAGTATTCAAAACTACAAATCCATCCTCCTTTGGCCGTCATCACATCAAATGGCCCAATCATGATCCGTCCTAAAGTAAGATCCTTATTTCATTCTGTGCCATACTCGATGGCCTTGAACTAACAAAAGAATTTTACTTTGTCTACTTATAGCTACTCAGTTGAATCCCCCCTCCCACTTTCTTAGGCTTGTGGCTTTGTGGGATCATCGAATCTTAATATGGCTTTCAAAGCTGACACTGGGTATATTGGTACCTTGACATCCACCCCGATCCATGTGATTTGGGAGTTCTCTTCCCAAACTATACTCAGCAAAGCAAAACCCATCCACCTTACAGACATGACTAACCTTTGTAGAAATCTTCTGTGTCCCCTTTTCTTGGGAGTGGGGAGAAGTTGTACCTATAGTTGTTTTTGCACTTGATCACTTAAATTCCACAAGGAAATAAAACTGAAAATATATCCCCAGTGATAAATTTAAAGTTAAACCGCAAACAAAAAAAAATATGCACTAGCAGAAGTGGCTTCATTGAATACAGAAATGACCTTTGAAATGGAACAGTGTGCATTACCCTTTATTAATGATATTTAAATATATTGCCCATCAGGATGTCCTTTTGAACTTCTAAAGCTGTCCTTTATCTTTGCAAACGTTGCAGTCACTGGGCTTTCTTGTGAATATTTGAATGGCATCTATAGCTGGAGCTGACACAAATGATTATATGCAGATGATTTATGGATTACTTTGAATGCAGATACCAATGTTTATGTATATGGTATAACATAATGGTTTAATACCTATAGGTAAAGAGAGAAGAGAAGGGAATGGGGGAAGAGGAGATGAGTGGAGAATGGAGAAGAGAGAAGTTATAAAATTTGGGATTTTATTTAGTGTATAGAATTTCTTAAATATTTGGGAGACTTGCTTCATTTGTAGATGTAAATACTTTATACCATATAGGATTAAAGACCATATCATGTTAAAGACAGGTTTAAATATCAGACTAAGGAATCCAGTAATTTAGCGATTATAAAGATAAATAAAATCACCTTCTGTCTCTCAGTATTGTAATAGTAATTCACTGATTAGTTATTACAAAAACAAAAAAAACAAAAAATAAGAACAGCCTTTTAGATTATCTTTATAAAAATTTCTTGTGGCATTGAATAAATAAACTAATTTCAGGTCAGTCTATGTTGCAGAAGAAAGCATGTCCTAAAAATAAAAAGTAACATATTAATTAAATATCAGCTATTTACTGAGACCTCACAAATGGCATTTAACAGTTCTACTAAGATTAATCATTCAATGTAAATGCATCTCTAAGATATAGTCAGTTTTCTCATTGTACATTATTTAGAAGTTTCACTCATTAAATCATCAATTCACCCCATCATTTTGAAATGAAGTTTGCCTTCCCCTGCAGCAATATGTGAAGCTAATTTATTTAAAATGCTTATTTTATGTGAAAATGTTTAAGCTGCATCTTTTCTCCTAAGAATTCAAAGTACCTAGCAACAACAATATTGTAATCATTTAGAACACCTTTTTCCGTAAACATTAAACATTAATACATGAAAAGACTTGTTATAAAATTTATATTTTTAACAAAGGGAAAGTGAATCCCAACATTTCCAGCCAATGGTGTCATTAAAAAGGTTTTGAACATCTTGAAGGCCTCTAATTTTATATCCAGCTTGCCCTATTGGTGTTGTAAACATAATATGTTTTTTTAAGGTTTTGTTTTAAATCTGTAAGCCAACCTGCTGGTAAAAGATCTGGGGCAATATAGAAAGATTTTAAAACTGTAAAGGAGATGGTAGTGGCTTTCATGACAAATCTTTAAAAACCAGTCCATATTGGAATTTTTTTTCTTTTATCAATCATTATGTAAAAATTCCATAGAGATTTTAACCTAAAAAATAGAATTGTAATGAGGGTTTGGCTCAAGAATGTTGAAAACAATCTCTTCTTTTTGTAGATATACTGATGTGTAGGTGTAATTTTTATCAATTTTTATTATAATAGTAAAATCTAGTACAAACTAAGCTTAAAGAAAAAGAAAGAGAAAAAAAGAATAAAAAGTGCAAGGAAAAAGAAGAAAAAAGAAAAAAGAAAGAGAAAGAGAAAAAAGAGAAAAAGAAGTAATTTCCAACCTTCATCACAAATATAAACAAATATAGTGACTTTTTGTCCATTATCTTCATCAAATTATATGTTTATTCCATATCTCATCTCTTATCTACAGATAAATCCATAAAGCTTCATCCTTTAAGTCCTGGTGACTGGTCACTTTGAATTTTAAAACATCATTCACTTTCTTTTGTAAAACTTTTCCAAGTCATTCTCTTGGCTTGTAAATAGTAAATCATACATAGGAGAGAAGAGAGAGAGAGAGAAAAAAAGAGAAGATAGAAAAAGATAAGAAAAAGATTTCCAAACTTTGTTTGGTACAGACATATACTAAATATATCAGACTGTTACTCAACAGTTAATATTTGTTTACACTATTTTTCCATAGCGCCATATAATTCTAATCCTCAAATGACAAAATAAACTTTTTATTTCTTTCAGTTTCTCACAAAGAAAGTCCAAAAGTGGTTTCCAAGTAGAAATACAATGTGTCAAAATTATTTTCTTTCTTTCAACAAGGGTGTCAATTTCACCATCTCTGCCAATTTCACCAGATTCACCATCCATTCTTCCATTGTAAATAGAATAGAATAGAATAGAATAGAATAGAATAGAATAGAATAGAATAGAATAGAATAGAATAGAATAGAATAGAATAGAATAGAATAGAATAGAATAACAGAGTTGGAAGAGACTTAGAGGTCTTCTAGTTCAACCCCCTACTTAGACAGGAAACCCTATACCATTTCAGACAAATGGTTATCCAATCTCTTATTAAAAGTTACTCTTATTAAAAATCCAGAGGCAAGTTGCTGCACTGATTAATTGTTCTAACTTTCAGGAAATTTCTTCTTAGTTCTAGGTTGCTTCTCTCCTTGATTAGTTTCCATGCTTTGCTTCTTGTCCTGCCCTCAGGTGCTTTGGAGAATAGCTTGACTCCCTCTTCTTTGTGGCAGCCCCTGAGATATTGGAACACTGCTATCATGTCTCCCCTAGTCCTTCTTTGCACTGAACTAGACATATCCTGCAACTGTTCTTTATATGTTTTAGCCCCCAGTCCCCTACTCACACAAATTTGTGTAAGTCATTCCATCATCGAGCTTGTAAAAGTCTCATTGCTGTTATCATAAATGGAACTAACCGATATGAGTTTATTTTATTGTAAGGTTATGTTAATAGAATCTTAATGCCTGAAAGAACATTTTTCCCCTTGCTGCCTTTACAACCCAAGAAGCCAGGGTGGGTCTCTTCTGAGCTGCTTGTCCCACCCACATTCCTGCTGTGGTACAAGATTTTGTTTTATCTGAATGTTCTCTTGGATGCATCTTTTTGCCTTGTCTGCTGAGGTTATTACCATTACAAGTGCCATATACAGTAGACTTAAATATAGAGGCAACAGAAACTTCAAAGGTGATAGTAGTTTCTTTCTTGACCTCAAGAGAAATACAAATTCATTCTTGCTTTTGTATCTATTTTAGCTGAATACTGTTCCATAAAGTGAAGCAATAGTTTTGATTTTAGAAAAGTTTTACAAAGTATACAATGGCAGTTCTCACTCTATCATTTAGGAACCTTTTCTTCATGAATTCAGGCTTCCCCCCTGACAACTTATAATTTATTTATTTTTGTTTAGGAAGGACTTCCAGTCATTCATTCAAATGAAGAATATAGAAGACAAAAATAAATACATTCCAAACTGAATAGTATTTATATAGAATTACTGCATATAACCATACCTATTGTGTGTTATTGTAGAGAAAGCTGCACGGATGCTAACTTTATGGCTTTTACTGCATTCTGAAATAACTATTCAACAAAGCTTTTTAAAGTAGTTAAGTTTTCATTGCCATTTGACTTAGAAAATTCAATGCTGAAACCCTCAAAGACCTGCTAAAGACAGATATTTGTGGCCCTTCAAGGATAAAAATGTTTTCCATGCTAATTTGAACATTATTTATATGCATTGCATACTGATATTCAGTGCAGCATATGAACAAATTGTACCTTTTTCAGTTTAAATGGTTTGAAGACATGAATAAAAGCTCAAACTTGTCCTGACTAGCACATCCTCCTTTGGGCCATTTAAGTACATTCAGGGAGTGGTGTGTTAGTTTTTGCATGATTCACCCTCTTTGATGGAAGCACCAACTTACCTACTCTTGAAGAAGATGAGGTTTATGCAGGATATTGATTATCTTCAAGTTTTGTTCATGGTGTAGAAAATCCTAAGCAATCTAATGAATATACTTCCTTTGCCAGTAGAACTTGTATATCCTAAGACAATCCAATCCTATTGCATTTGCCAAGAGTTGCATATGAAAGGTTGTTGCAGATAAATAAATAAGCTATTTAATATAATTTGTATAAATGCATACATGATAACAAATAATTCAATCTCTTCCAGGCTAGATCAGCTGTGAGAAATACATCAGAATCAGAGGTGGTATTCAGCAGGTTCTGACCAGTTCTGGAGAACCGGTAGCGGAATTTTGACTAGTTTGGAGAGCCAGCAAATACCATCTCTGACTGGAGATTTTACAGTATCCTTCCCTTGCCACGGCCACTAAGCCACGCCCACAGAACTGATAGTAAAAAAAATGTGAATCCTACCACTGATCAGAATGCACAATCTTTTCTTCTCTTTGTGTGTTTTATTGACCCATGCTGTATATAATTATGAATTATCTGTAGTATTCCATTTTGTCATTTTGAATAAATGAGTTAACCAATACAGTTTCTATTAAGTAACAAAATGGTACAATTTACATCTCCAAATAAGCAGCACATTTTTCTTTGGCACTGAAAATAGTTTTTTTCTTTTCTTTTCTCTTGACTGTCTGTTAGTATACAGGCACAGATACAAACTCTTTCCCACACATACAGGTTTACCCCCATCCCAGCTCTTTTCATTTTTATCATGTGGGGTTTTTATCCTTTTTTTTTTGCTTTATGACTTGCTGTACTGATAAAGTTTGATGCATGAGAGAACAAAGGCTTGGAAGCTTACCCCATGTTCCAGCCATTTGTATTCTTTTTTTTACCAACCAGATTTCTTTGTTCTACTTCATCAGCTGTACTGTTCTTGCATTTACAGATTCTTACTCTTGCCAACAGGGCTACAAAAACCTGGATGATCTCTAGATTGCAGAAAAGAATAGTGTTCAATCTCTTCATGGTTGTTTAGTGGCTGTTGTAATTTTTAAGTCACAGCATCTTAGGCCTAGATGCCAACTTCAGTTCCAGAAGCAGAGTAATAAAAAACAACAACGTAGAAAGCAGAAACTGACAGAACAAAACACAATGACTTTATTTTGGAGATCCTGGTTGTCTGCTAGCAATGTAAGCTGTTCCCAGTAAAGGTAACCTTGGTTTAATGATTGCAATTGGTTCTGACAACTAGGCTGTTAAGGAAAACAGTCATTAAGTGAACATATGACTGAGAGAGAGAAACTGCAAAGATCAGTGATTGCTGTGAGATCATTCAGATAAACATCTCTCTACAGCAGTCTATGATTGACTTATTTTTCCCTCATCAGAGAGTAGGGAAAGTGAACACATTATCTTTTCTTGAACAGCTTGTAGCACAGTGTTCCACTTAAAAAGTTTCAACTGCAAATGAACAAGCTGAGGTCTGTGACCTTAATTTGTTGATTAGAACCTTCCTCTGGCTGGCAACTGCTGCCTGAAACTGACCAGATCTTAATCAAAGCCCCACTAAAGGTTTTTATTGGCCTACAGGTGAAACTCGAAAAATTAGAATAACGTGCAAAAGTTCATTTATTTCAGTAATGCAACTTAAAAGGTGAAACTAATATATGAGATAGACTCATTACATGCAAAGCAAGATAGTTCAAGCCGTGATTTGTTATAATTGAGATGATTATGGCTTACAGCTCAGAAAAACACCAAATCCACAATCTCAGAAAATTAGAATGTTACATGCAATCAATAAAACAAGGATTGTACATAGAACAATATCGGACCTCTGAAAAGTGTAAGCATGCATATGTACTCAGTACTTGGTTTGGGCCCCTTTTGCAGTAATTACTGCCTCAATGCGGTGTGGCATGGAAGCTATTGTGGCACTGCTGAGGTGTTATGGAAGACCAGGATGCTTCAATAGTGGCCTTCAGCTCTTCTGCATTGTTCAGTCTCATGTTTCTCATCTTTCCCTTGGCAATGCCCCATAGAGTCTATATGGGGTTCAGGTCAGGCGAGTTTGCTGGCCAATCAAGCACAGTAACCCCACAGTCATTGAACCAGATTTTAGTGCTTTTGGCAGTGTGGGCAGGTGCCAAGTCCTGCTGGAAAATGAAGTCAGCATCCCCATAAAGCTCGTCTGCAGAAGGAAGCATGAAGTGCTCCAAAATCTCCTGGTAGATGGCTGCATTGACCCTGGACTTAATGAAGCACAGTGGACCAACACCAGCAGATGACATGGCTCCCAAAATCAATACAGACTGTGGAAATTTCACACTGGACTTCAAGCATCTTGCAGTGTGTGCCATTCTTCCTCCAGACTCTGGGTCCTTGGTTTCCAAATGAGATGCAAAAGTTGCTCTCATCAGAAAAGAGGACTTTGGACCACTGAGCAACAGACAAGGTCTGTTTTTCTTTAGCCCAGTTAAGATGCTTCTGACATTGTTTGCTGTTCAGGACCAGCTTGACAAGAGGAATACAACATTTGAAGCCCATATCCAGGATCCGTCTCTGTGTGGTGGCTCTTGATGCACTGACTCCAGCCTCAGTCCACTCCTTGTAAAAGTCCTCAACACTTTTGAATGGCCTTTTCCTGACAATCCTCTCCAGGCTGTAGTCATCCCTGCTGCTTGTGCACCTTTTTCTTCCATACTTTTACCTTCCACATAACTTTCTATTAATGTGCTTTGATACAGCACTTTGGGAACATCCAACTTCTTTTGCAATTACCTTTTGAGGCTTTCCCTCCATACGGAGGGTGCCAATGATGGTTTTCTGCACAACTGTCAGGTCAGCAGTCTTTCCCTTGATTGTGATTCCTACTGAACCAGACTGAAATATCATTTAAAGGCTCAGGAACCCTTTGCAGGTGTTATGGCTTAATTAACTGATTAGAGTAGGACACTTTGAGCCTAGAATATTGAACCTTTTCACAATATTCTAATTTTCTGAGATTGTGGATTTGGGGTTTTCATGAGTTGTAAGCCATAATCATCTCAATTATGACAAATCATGGCTTGAACTATCTTGCTTTGCATGTAATGAGTCTTTCTCATATATTAGGTTCACCTTTAAGTTGTATTACTGAAATAAATGAACTTTTGCACAATATTCTAATTTTTTGAGTTTCACCTGTAAATGAGTACATTGATCATAAAATTATTTTCAAATGTCTGTTTTAATACCATTGCATTTGTGAACAGTTGCTATCCAAGGCAGTTACTAAAGGACCACTCATTATAAAGGAATACATTGTTGGAGGAAATGTCCATCTGGTTCAGTTCCAAGTGGGAAGAATGGAGACATGGAGACTGCTTGGAAGGATGGTTTAATGGTGGACAGGACCACATGGTTTTGAGGTTCTGGGCAAAAAATGAGCACATGGGTGAGAGAGGGAGAGAGATTTATATCCGCTGTTGGGCTTTGAACGTGCTTCCTGTTCCTGTTGTAAGAAATGTATCCTGATTGGTTTTCAGACCCCCATGGGGCCATGCAGGGGTAACTGTAGGTGGTCTTGAGTCTGAGGTTTGGTTGAACCTTGCTGAGCAATGTAATGAAGGGGCTTTGGGCAATTCCTTTTATGGCTTAATGGCTTTGTCCTGGTTTGGATTTTGAGTGAGAGATAATTCTATCACCCTGGAGCTGAAGGTCTTCTGTGTTGTAGATAAGATGGCCCAGTCTTTTGACTTGTAGATAAGCTGGCATTAAAATATCTGCTGCGGCTGAGTTTCTGTGTCCCTTAAGATTTCTATTTTTCTTTTAGAGGAAATATTCTGCCTTTTTAATATTTCCTAGAATATTTCATTGGGTGGGGGTGGGTGCTAACTTTCTACAACATGTACTGAAATTGTGTTTCCTTAAGTATGTACAATGTCCTGGATTCTCCACATTACTAGAAGCATTACTGATAATCTCAAGTCTAAATGTTGCTTCTTCCCACCGTTAGAAGAAAGAAAGCTCAAAAGTAAGGGATGGTAGGAACTAAAACAAAAACTGGAGTCAATCTAGAGGGGAAATTCTGACCAAATGATCAAAATCAATTGAGAATGTTAAAATGTATTCTACAACATCCATAGATGCTTTGCATATCACAGTGCTATTATTATTAGAATTGTTAACAAAACCAATACAATTATTCTGTTTAAAATATTTTCCATATCTATCTCTTAAAAATAAGATAAGGTTTCATTCAAATACAAAGCCTTATTTTTATTTAGTTTTGTTGTTAGGAGAAAAAACATCAGTGTAAATATGGTAGAAAAATATGTAGCAAAGAAAAGCTGTTCAGATCTTTTTCTTGCTACAGATAGAAATATCTAAGAAATGACTGCAAAGACAGCAATTACCTTTAGATTAAGTTGCCAATTGCAATATATTTGGCATTTCTCACTCTCTGTCACCTGGTTGTTAGAGTTTCCATCAGAACTTCAAATACTATAATTTACTGTACTGGCTGAAGAAGATGGAGAGCTATGAAATCAATTTCTTTGGCAGGTAACAGGGTTTCCATAGAAATTGCACATTTAGTAGATAAATAAACCTTTCCAAACTCACATTTCTCTAAATGCTTGTTCCACACAAAAAGAAGTTGGAAGAAAACCAAAACATGTTCAATTCCAAATTGCAAGAAAATGGAGCTGTGCTTCAAATGCCATTGGATAAGATTAGCTTTTTCATTTAACTTGTGAAAATGAATCAGTCCTGGAAAAGTTGAGCTTCTTTCATTTTTCATGCACAACTGAGAATGTTGTGACCTTTTTGTGTCTTTTTTAAAATGGGAACTTTTACACAGCAGCGTGAAGAAATGTGACATTTGGAAGAGAGTGCAGAGTGGTTAACATGATAGAGGGTTTTTTTTGTTTGCTTTTTTTCACACAGTTATTGTAAATGAAGAGAGGAAGCAATTGTTATCCATGTACTGTGGGATGTCTCTCAGACACCATCTATTTTTTTTATAATTTAATGATATACAATGCTCACACAATTGTCCCAATTATTTCAGACATTAACATAAAAATAGCATTATGCCCAGCAATTTTGTGCTAAAGGTGAGGTGTTAGTGCTGAGCCAAAATATATACACACAAATTTGGTCAAGAGAATTGTGTGCTTTAGGTTCTGCAAATGAGAATTGTTTAAACAGTAAAACAACAGGTATCACCAGTGGTGGGATTCAGCCAGTTTACACCACTTTGGGAGAACCGGTTGTTAACTTTCTGAGCAGTTTGGTGAAATGCTTGTTGGAAGAAATCATTAGGGCAGAGAACCGGTTGTTAAATTATTTGAATCCCACCACTGGGTATCACTATGGGTAACTATGGATTATTTCATTATTAGCCATGGTTAGATTATTCCATGAGCCATGGTGGCACAGTGGTTAGAGTGCAGTAGTGTAGGCCAGGGGTCCCCAACCACCGGTCCGTGGAACAAGTCCTACCGGGCCGCTGAGTTTCTGGCGCGCTTATCTTGTTTGATGAAAAAGTGCCCGGTGAGCTTTTCCAGGTAGAAAGCTCACCGGAAGCACTTTTTCATCAAAACAAGATGGCGGCGCCCAGCTGATGCTGGTACCGGGCCACGCCATAAAAAGGTTGGGGATACCGGGCCGCGGCATAAAAAAGGTTGGGGATCACTGGTGTAGGCTTCTTCTGATGACTGCCAGCTGCCTACAAGTTCAAATCTCACCAGGCTCAAGATTGACTCAGTCTTCCATCCTTCTAAGGTGGGTAAAATGAGAAGCCAAATTGTTGGGGGCAATAGGCTGACTCTGTAAACCACTTAGAGGGGGCTCTAAAGCACTGTAAAACAGTGTATAAGTCTAAGTGCTATTGCTACTGCTATTGTTCTGATTCCAATAGTTCCACTAAAATGACTGTTTCCCATCAATTTATGTTTAGAATTTGTGGGTGAATTATGGTACTCTGTTGTTTAAATGAACTAATAGCTTCAGGCAAGTTCTGTTGCAAGAGAATTCACAATTCCCATAATACAATTATGAAACTGTATTGTGTATTTCATGGTGCTAAAAAGTTCCTTCATTGTTTATTGCCCACAACAGCATTTTAATATGTATTGCATTTTGCAATGGAATGTGATTATAGTGGCAGCCTTGAGATTGGTAAGACACATTGTATAGACCCCTTTCTTCCCTTTACACATGTAAGATACACCAGTATAGAAATTATTATTTAATCAACTTAGACAAGCTTTGTATTGTAAATTCCTGCATATATAATCTTAGAAAATCTTAGCAAGATTTACATATTGCATTATTGTACTATAAGTCATGCTTGCCTTTGAGCCTTTAATGTGTACTCCTATTTAAAACAATTAAGGTTAATAGAAGTGCTTGAGCTCCCTAATCAGAAATTTGTGAAGTTGGGGATCACGGGCTGTGTATTAGAAATGATTTCTTCCATAAAAATATTCTTAGGAAACAATCATTGGTCTAAGTTCCCAAGATATTGACAAGGTATGTCATCAGATGATCCCAAATGTTGCCTGCTGGAACTATGCCTTTTAAAATAACTCTGGCAGAGGTTCAGCTATGTGAAGCTGGGGCCAAGTCTTTGATTAAATGTGCTATCAAGCCATTTCAAGATTTAGTACTGAAACTTTCCACTCCTTAAGAAAAGTATACAAAAATTAACTTTGATTTAAAAGTCTTAGGAGAGTGATGCATAGTCCCTGGCTCCTGTTGGTTCATCCTTCAGCTTTCTAGTCCTTGACTTGTTGGAAAGTTGAAGGAACACTTAGAATACTTTGTCACTTTGAATGTACACTAATCGGCATACATTAAAATGAAATTTCATTACATACTAATTGGTACAGCTGTTTTTCCTGTCAGTAATTCTCTTAAACTTAATAAAATTCCTTTTTGGCATTTCTTCATAGTTGCATCTATTGTTTTATTGCATCCCAGGCTCAAGCAAAAAGCTTTATATTCATTCTAACAAGTGCTAAACATCTCTTTTGAATTATTTGCACTATCTTAACATTTACCACTGAAAATTTAAGGTTTCTTCTATGTCTCCAGAACTGATAATATACCTGATAATATGCCTGCTAGCAGATTTTTGGATTGTCTCCAATAGTCTATCTAATTCATATTTTTAAAATATACTTTTAATTAAAAAAATGGGAAACTAGTTGACAGCAAAACAGCAGAAAAGCCCAAATCCTGTTTCTGCCATTGCATCTGGGACCCACAAAGATGCTATGTTAATACTTTTTTTAATCTTAAAAGTAAATCTGACATAGATTCCAACTCAAATTAGAAACCAATCTCATATAAACTAATCATGGTTTGGTAGCACCTTTAAAATTTGGCTTTATGAGTAGAATTTACATGTTGGTTTTGCAAGATATTTGAATCATAATAAGTATATACAGTAGACAGAACTTATTACAACAAATAATTTTATTGTAATGATTTTCTATTATTATACTGAGCTTGC
Organism: Notechis scutatus; assembly: GCF_049901735.1. Lineage (NCBI taxonomy): Eukaryota > Metazoa > Chordata > Lepidosauria > Squamata > Elapidae > Notechis > Notechis scutatus. The sequence continues at coordinate 140,176,450 of NC_142012.1, read as the reverse complement.
TATGGTTCTTGACATTTGTTTTTAGTTTAGGTTAAGTGATTTAATATAGCTTAATATATACAATATTTTTAAATAGTTATCATCAATGAATAACATATTAGAAAGTTATCCCCATTACATGTTAAAATCCTTGGTTTATGGATGTCCGTATGGGGAGTGTCAAAAGTGAGTGAGGATGGTGACCACAATCATGTCATCAAAGCCCTACCCTGCAATTTTATGATGCACATTAATATTTCATAATGATGGCTGCCATCTTGACTTTTTAACCACTACCCTGAGGACACCATTACCCTGATCTATTCATTGATATAATAATAGTTTATTCCTTTTTCCATGAAATTTCTTGTTATTGCTTATACAGTATAGTGTCTTTAAAGATATCCATTCATATATAGGAATGTATGTATACTTATCAGTAGAATTTTTCAGGAAAATTTCAAGAAAAAAATAAATATAATATAAAATCCTTGAAAACAAAATTTTAAAAGTTTAAAAATGTTTCTTTGATTATAACCCAATTCTTTTGGTATTTAGAAAAAAGGAATTTGAACTATAGATGGAGATTAAATGAATCTATTTTAGAAAAGGAGATGATTATAAAGGAATGTAAAAAGAAATTAAATGAATCATTTGATAATAATCTGGGTAAAGAAATAAACATATAAAAGAATGTATTACATGATGTGTTAATGGGGAGTTGTAAATTTGCTATGTTAACCTAAATTGTGATAGTTTCTATCTATGTTCTCTGCTTGTAGCTAGTACACAAAATATATAAAATAATATGTTCTATATTTTATTGGATTTATTTGTTTATTACGTTAAGAAAAGTAGATATTATTGAATCACAGAAGAGATTATTTGGACCTTTTGTAATTTTTTCTGCAATAATAATTTTAGACACAGCAAAGTTCAATTTTAGCTACAGATAATTGAACATTATATGTTTAATATTTAAAAAGAGTAGGAATAATAACTCTGCTATCTGGTTATTACTCAGAAAGTCATAGGATTACAATATCTAGACTGCTGAAATTAACTATTTGGCTATAGAGATTTAACTGTATTATTTTCTGTAATGTAAAAGTTGTCCTAAATTTCAGCCCAGATGATCTACCAAACGTAACATTGGTTCAATATTTGTTAGAATCTGGTACCCTTGCACCATACTATCTCAGTGTGTGGTGTCCACTTGAATCAAGTTATTTACTTATTTACTTACTGGTTTAAAACCACTCCAGTTAAATGAATTCTGAATGGTATACAATTTCTCAAATATTGAATTAGGTTTATGTGTTGGAATGTAATAATCGGTTTGAAAAAAGGGATGGGGTACATTCCAGAGGAATAAGAGGCAGCTTTTTCCAGATATCTTGTGTGAAAGAAAGAAGATGAACTCAGCCACTCCCTAATGAGGGAGTATATGGTAGATCCTGATATGAGAGTGCTTTAGTTTGATGAGATTCTATCTGTGCATGTAGAACAATAAAGACTTGTGTTTGGAAGAATCATTATATATCTTGGGGTGTTTTTTTTGTGGGGGGGGGAGCTGACAGTTTAATATAAACAAGACAACAACATCAAAAATAACATCGCTTAGCCAAAAAGAAAATAAAAGCTATAAATCACAGTACAGCCCTACATAAATCTTGATATTCAAAACCAAAGAGCCATTTCACTGTGAAAAGAAGGACAAGCCAAGCAACTTTGTGGCAAGCATGGATAGACCAAACAATTTTGAAGACTTTCTGGAAAAAAAATGGAGAGGGACAGTTAAACATTTAAAGTGTAGTCTTCTAGAATGAATGAATAATATAAAAAGCATCTGTTTAAATTAATGTGATTTCTTGTACTTACTGTAATATACTCAAGAGTAATTGTGGAATTTACAATTGTTGGAAGCTCACTGTTACAATTTCTAGTATAAACTAAACTACTTCCACTAGTGGTCTCACTAAATAAAATCATGGGCTGCTTAGTACTCTGGCAAACATTTTTCCCCCTCAATCCCCTTTCCTAAGTTTTCAGCCACTATTTCTCTGAAACTCAAATTCTTGTTTTTGGCACCTTTAAAGGCTATGCATCATGTCTCTTTGCAGTGTCAGTGTTATTCAAGAAATGGGAATGAGGCAGTAAATAACCATCTCCCCTGAAATGTTATTGTAGCTATTTTTTGTGGCTGCTGCTCTTTCAAGATTTATAGTGGTCCCTTTACAAAACGCAGGTGATGTAGTTAGCAGTGAGGGGCAACTAGTGTTATATCTCTTGGTATAAAGCATTTTCTCATCAGATAGTTTCCAACCTTTTTGGTAGTTGCAGTGTCTGAAGCAATGAAGATGTTACATAGTATCCATTTCCCGGTCCTTATTTAGTTCAAATTTGAACTCTATGAAAGTCCTCTTGGTTGTGTGGGTCAACTTGTTACTGAGTCATTCAGCAATACTCTATTTCACTTGTCTGTATTTCTTATTTATTCACACCTGTACTCTTTGAATTATATGGTAATTTACAAATTTTATTTGAATTTACTTTCAGTTTTTAACCCGAATCAGTAATAAAATTATGCAAGTTGAGAATACTCTGGCAATTGAAATCTTATCCCATTTGCGGAATAGCCTTAAAAAGTTTGAAACAAAGACTCAATGTTAGTTGCAAAGATGCCAATGAAGCCAAAGGAAGAAACCAAAAGATTTTCCTTTGTTCCTTTTTTTCTGGCATTTTAAAAGAATTTTGTTTCCAATGCAAGCAATCTAAAGAATATTTACATACAGGAAATATAGCTGTCAACCAAAAGTCTATGCATCTTTTGTTTTTTGAGGGTTCCTTCAAACTGCTTCCTTATCAACTCAAAGGATAGCTCTTTTAGGTACTTTAATATCAGATTTTCCAATATGAGAAAAATTCAACTTTGGAGACTACTAGGAAGATAAAAGAGAATATCTAATGTATCTATCCAATAGCACCTTGGACTCTTAATTTGTCTACCATATTCATCACTTTCCTACTTTCTTGGATACTTTCTCTATGTAGAAAGCCAAGTGTCAACATTTCATTTTCCTAGCATGTCTGAGTTATTGGACTTTCTCATTTAAGATTAATTTTTTTATTCCGAATCTCCTTTTCACCTAAATTTCTAAAATTCAGTCCAAATAATACATCTTTCCTTCTGTAGAAATATGTCAGCTCATTACATCTTATTTGCAGGATCATTATGGATATATAATATCAAAATTTCAAGCAGCTTCATTTTAACATTTAATAATTGACATTTTGTTTCAAAGAAAAAAGGCTTAAGTGCATGCTTGTTTATATTTATTTGTACTGTTATGAAATGTTAGTGGATTTTAAACCCATTTTTCCCTCCCCTGAACCATGGTACATATATATGTACATGATTTATCTCATTATCTGAGAAATCTAGTTATTATTTTACAAGTGACATTTATGTAACTTGTCACTTCTTTGAATGACCGACTACAAAGAAAAAAAAAAGAATTATAGAATCTAACCCCAAAAACTTATGTTAATCTCTACCTCAGACTCTGAATATTCATGCCTTACTTTTTCAAAAGGCAACTGGACTTTCTTTGGTTTTTTTCCTTGAAGACATTTTGCTTCTCATCCAAGACACTTCTTCCTCAGGGTCACCTGAGTAGTGCAAATGGGTGTGGAGCCTTCTTGGAACTGCTGAAAGTACTATGTTGTGGAGCTGTGCTTTCTGCAGGATGCTTTCTTGTGTCCCTTCACTGTTGAACAACCTCCAAGTGGCCTCAATGACTCTCTAAAACAATACAAATGACCAGTTGTCTGCAAGGAATATAAATTCTTCGATTTCTCATCATCCGGTCAGAGCTGATAAAGCTTCTTGGATGAGAAATGAAACAACTCCAAAGAAAAACAAGACAGTCCAGTTGCCTCTTGAAAAAGTACCTTTGGGATTACCCAACTAGGTAACATCATCAATGTAAGTAAGTGAGCAACTTGTTTTCTGTTTATATACAATAGCTTGATTTGGCGGTTTTGATGGAGTGTGGTTTTCTACTTGGTAGCTTCTTCATTAGAGTATTATTTTCTGATTGATAATTTGCCTGGTTATCTGGGTGTATTCCTGCTTATCTGGGTGTTGACTACCGAGAAGGATGTGTTCTGGTATTTTTGTTTCCTTCTTAGCTTTTTAAATTGTATATTTTGAATGGTGTGTAAATATGGATTATTTCTATGTGTCTATTGAAGATTGATTTGTCTGAATGCCAAGTTTGCAGGAATTTCCTACTGTTTTTGGATTTATATTTGGTCTAGGATGTTCAGAGTTTCCTAGTAGAAATGATGATTGAATCTGTTCATCTATTGTGAGATTAGGAATTTTCATTGTGGCTTTTAATTGCTAGTTGATATTCACAAATGTGCTCTGCTTATCATCTGCATATCTGTCTACATAGTGGCTGTTACAGTCCATACACAATCTATTGTTTTATTTAATGAAATATTGAATGTTTGCTTTGTTTAAGATATTTTGGAGAGCTTTAGTTGGTTTGTCTATTATGGTGATGCCATGTGGTAGCAATAGTTTGCTACTTTTTTTCTGAGAAGTTTTTCATGAATATTTTTTTCTTCTTCCTTTAAATTATGTTTCCCAGAGATTGCCTGCATGTGATTTGCACTGCTGATTCCTTGGGCTGAGAGAGAGTTATTTGCCCAAGGACACTCAGCTAGCTTTGTGCCTAAGGCAGGTCTAGAACTCCCAATCTCCAGGTTTCTAGCCTGATGTCTTAAACACTATACCAGGCTGACTCTCTGATGTATATAGTGTTATCCTTTTCATAGTTTGTGCTAGAGTGGGTTGAGTGATTATGACTTGTTGATAAATATAACTATTCACTTTATATGTAACTAAGATGCTTGAATTTAATGTCACATACCTAGACAAAACTGAGTGAAAGTTTCATTCTGGAATTTTAGTAACTATGAATCAGATTATAAATCAGAAAGGGAAATGTTGTATTAAGTTGATTGCTAATGATTGGAGTGAGTCATTGATCTTTGAACTTCTTTTGTGATGAAGTCTACTTCCTTTCATCAAACATCTCCAGAATTATTTGAAGCAGCATGTTAAATTTAAGATTTTATTTTCAATTTTCTTATTTAGAAGCTGCTGTTAATATATGGCCCGGAGGGTGAAAGAGAAAACAAAAACTCTATTACAACATGTCACAGTGTTTTCTAGCTGAAAATAGAAATGATTCCATCTGCCAAACTGGATTTTAAAAGGCTGGGATGGGGAAAGGGCAAAAAGAGTAATTTACTTCTTGGCTGCTCATCAAAGAGCAATCTTGATGTATTTCAGATACAATTTAAGAGCAGGTAAGTTACAGAATGGGCCATGACAGGAGTTGGGAGATTTTCTTTATGTAATGAAAATAGTACAGGGTCCTTTCATTTAAAGAATTATAAATCAGATTCAGCATTTAAGTGATATATAGTTTCCATGACATTTCCCCCATAGCTGAATTAAGTTATTACATACTCTAGTAGTTGCCTACTACTTTATGGCTGAGTGATACTACTATGACATATAATCTTAATACTCATAAGACCCTGCCAAGACAACTTTAGGAACTTATGGAAACCTATTCTGAATGTTTCTGCAATCATTTTAGACTAGACAAGTTTAGGTTGCAGTGAAACCTATGAAGATTTAACGTTGAGGTATATGGAAAGAGGGGCTGTAGTGGCAGAACAGTAATGGAAAGTTAACCCAAAAGTTTTTGCTTGTTTGTTACAGGAAAGATTTACTTTTGTTTTTAAAGGGGAATGAAGCCTATTGCATACCAGGTATATATTGTTCATAATTATAATGATACGTTGTTTTTTAAAATTATCTGAGCTTCAAAATTATGGCTATATACAGAAAACTTCTATTAATAAAGACAAAGAGTGTAAAATCTGAGTTCTTAGATAGGAAAAACGTTTTCAGTATTTGGAATAGCTTTTCTTTACAGTTTTTACAGTTTTTTAGAGTTGCAAACAGATGTAATTTGACACACATATACTGAGAAACTATTATTTGCACAAAAATCATAATTTCCTTTCTTCCCAATAAACTAACCTTTCTAATTTTTCAAGACCATCACTAGTTCATAATTGTCTTTTTTCAGCAAAAAGTCCGTAAGAAGTTTCCAGTCACTGTGGAATGTAATTGTTGATTTTTCTTTAATCAGTCTAACTAATATTGCCATCTCTGTTAGTTCTATTATCTTCATCAACCTTTCTTTCATTGTTGTTAATCAGATTCTTTCATTCTTGTTAATCAGATTTCATTTTTGTGAAAATAATAGTTTCCCAGTGTATGTGTGTCAAATACATAACTGGAAAGAAGAACTGTTGTAACTGGAAAGAACAACTGTTCCAATACGCAGATAGAGAGGATTAAATGCATTCATAATCTCTGTCAAAAACAACAGAAGCCACTTCTTTATAATATCTCTCCTCTTCACTCTTCTTCTCCCCTCCTCTTCTTATTTTCTTTTCTGTTTTTTGTATTGTTTTCAAACTTGTTAAAGATTTCTTAAAATTATATAAAACATGCATGCACAAACGCACAATCTTATTCTACATGTTTATATTCATTAATGCATAGAAAATAATAAGGGCTGAGTGATAATACATTGCTGGAAAATTAAAATTAAAATAGTGTGCTATGTGTTTTGAATAGGATGAACACTTCAGGATGACAAATTACCTTTGCACGCTTGAACATTTACTGATAATAAAATTATTATCCACAATATTTGGTTGGAAATCAGACTGCCTCAAGAGAAAACACCTAAGGCTATATTAGAAGTTTATTAAATAAAGTCCATGTTAAGCAATTGAGTATTCTCATACATTTTAAAATATCATTAAAAATCTTTTAAGTATTTTGCAAAAAAAGAGAGATATTCTTGGATATTTACTTTATTGTGGAGTGAATCATAAGAGAAGGTTTGCAGCACTACATTAAAGTTGAGAAAATACAGAAATATGTACTCTCTTGCCTTGATAAATCACTACATCATGCTTTTGTAATTGCTTTTAATGAAAGAAAATGTCCATGTGAGTTAAATTATTATTGAAGTGTTGATACAGTGTAAACATTATATCCAAACTAGCTTGATTTTGACATTTTCAAGATAGACCTTGAAAAACTCTTTCCTGCCTTTTCCCTGTCATGTCGGTAGAGTGATTATAATTTCATCTGATGAAATTTAGATCTGATTCATTATTTGAGGGTGAATTCATGTATCAAGCACCAGATAGCACTATAGCCAAGGCAGAAATCCTGGATCAGGAAACAATGTTCTGAAGTGGAAAGGTATGTTTGCTTATTTGTTTAATTTTCATATTTTTGAACCATTAATGTCCCTCAGAGAGGGATTAGGGGCAATGAATAACAAGGTATTAAAATATAAAAATAGTTAATCTAACTTGCCAATACTAGTGACAGTGTACATAAAAATGAGATTCTGTACATATACTATCAGTGTGCTTGCTCCACTATGAAGCCATATACCCTTTCACATACCACTAAAGGTTAAAATGTTAAACTATGTATGACTGTGCTTGGCTGAAATGTCTTACATTCTTATCTCTATATATCCACCCAGATGTACTTTGCTGGGTTGGGTTCTAGATAAGACCATTTATTATATGTTAGAAATTTGCTTCAATTTACACCCTTGTGCTACTTGAATCCATGGTTTGGCACACATTTTACCAGCAGCAATACCTATAAAATTCAAGCAGAGGAAAAGATCCAAGCAGAGGAAAAGATCTATAAAATATGAAAGAAAAGGAAGAAGAAGCATCAAATGTCTTCATTCTCATTCAAGTAGTCAGAACTAATGATTGGACTCATTATGTTCATACATATCAAGTTTTGCATAGCAGCAAACAAAACCTTCTACTGTTTAAGCAATGGTAAACATATATATCTGGGTTTGTACAGCATGAGAAAAATCCAAGAGCCAAATATAAAACCCTGCATAGGAATGAGGAGGATAAAAACTGTATTTTCCAGCCAGTCATTTGGTGTGGATACAAGGATGGATGAGACAGAGAAATAAAAGAATTTTAAACTAGAATAGCATGATCTGAAGTTTGGATGGTGTAGTTTTCTGTGCTGTGATAATGTTAAGGTTAATGTAGATTTTTAAAATCACTGTCTTATTGAGAATATGGAATAAACATCGTATAAACCCAGTATGTGCCTGAAAATGCCTTCATGAGTCTTAGCACAAGGACCACTTTATAGGAAAGAAACAGCAAGGAAAGAAAAATAGTCAGCCTATTGAGAGTCGTTAGAACAAGAACATGGAAAATTTAAGATGAAATTAAGATAATAAGTGGCATCAGATGAATTTAGCTTTTAATGGTTTTTATATGCATAAAAAGGTTATTTTCAAACTCAATAAGATATTTGGAACTAAGTAACAAAGACAAACAAAATTGAAGATGAATTATGTGTGAATACTAAACATATAATTGCCAAAATGTATATATTTTTTCTGAAATTTGAAATAAAGACAAGCAAGTAAAGAGCTAAATGTTATGATAAAATGAGCTAAACATTTTTAACATAATGTATTGATTGAAGAATGAGAAACAGAAAAATGTGGGATAGTCAGCATCACCACCATATGGAGTCATAACTGACTGACAAATCTTACTCAACATGTAGTCCTCAATGGAACCACATCTATATGGGGTGAAGTATGCAGTGGAATAACTGAAGTTTCTCTCTTCATCCCAGTTCTCTTCAATGTTTATATTAATGATTTAGATGAGGAGATAGAAGGGGAACTCATCAAATTTGCAGATAGCACCAACTTGGGAGGAATAGCAACACTTTATAAGTTAGGCTCAAGATCCAGGAGTCTCTAGGCCCATGATGGCGAACCTATGGCATGCGTGCCAGAAATGGCATGCAAAGCCATCTCTCTGGGCATGCCAGTTGTCACCCGTTGCTCTTCTGGGTTCCGGCATGGGCATTCGGGCCAGCCATCTGGTCTTCATGTGCACATGTGCATTAGAAACCAGAAGACCAGTGACCAGCATGCATGTGTGCACTGACAAGCTGAGCTTCCAGTTTCCGGTGCTCCCATGTGTGTGTGCCGACAATTGCTCTTCTGGTTTCCGGTATGCCCACATGTGCTCACACACGCTCCTGTTTCAGCACTTGGTGCCAAAAAGGTTCACCACCACTGCTCTAGGCAGACTTGAACACTAGCTCCAGCAAATAGAGCTAGAAATTAAAAACTGAGAAAAAGTTATTATATATATTGTCATATGATGGAAGTTATTATAGTTATTATGTATAAGAAAATATTAGAAGTTAAGATTATTATTTTGTATGTTCAAAAAGTAAAAAACAAGAGGTGATGGACAGAAGGATTACTAAGATAGATAACCAAATACTATTATGTGATCACCTTCAATGTTATGAATATTATTATTACTATTATTTCTTAAAATGAACTGTACCCAGAAAATATACTATTCATGTAGTTACTGATGTTAAAAAATAAATAAAAAATATAATATAAAAAAAGAAATTATGCAGTTCCTCCACTTAAGAATTATTCCATTAAAAACTAATCCTAAAACTTCAAAAAAAAAAAAAAAACCACCGGGCCCTATCCAGCACATTGCAATTCAATAGTGAGACAAGTAAGGTTTTACACTTAGGCAGGAGAAAACAAATGCAGAGGTATAGCATAGGATTGTATTGGCTTAACAGCAGTAATTATGAGACAGATCTAGGAGTCCTAGTGGAAAACCACTTAAATATGAGCCAGCAGTATGCTGCAGCTGCCAAAACAGCCAATGCAGTCCTAGGTAGCAAGTAGAGAAGAAATATCAAGACCACATGAAGTATTAATATCACTAAATATTGCTTTAACAAGCTCACACTTGGAATTTTGCATCCAATTTTTGAGACTCTAGAAAGAGTCCAATCAAAGACAATTACAGATCCAGAGACTAAAACATATATACAAATATTTGAGGGATTATCACAAGAAAGAGGGGGATGACCTTATCACCCAAGCATCTGAGGTCAAGATAAGAAATAATGGATGGAAACTTAAAGAGAGATCCAACCTAGAATTCCTAAAAGTAAGAACAGTGAATCAGTTGGAACAAGTTGCCTTTAGAAATTATGGCTACATCATCATCTGAGGTTTTTAAGAAGAGATTAGACATCCATTTGTCTGTAATGGTATAGGGTTTTTTGCCTAAGTAGGGAGTTGTATTACAAGATCCCTTCCAAGTCTGTTTTTCTATATATAGTTGAAATGATTGCAATTCACATTATGTTATAACCTAAAATCAAACTTTTACAGCATGATGTTCTGTTGGAGTATGACTCTAGATAAACTGTCTAAAATGTATAAAGGTACATCAAGTTTATGTTGGAAATGTGAACAGGAAAGGCCATTTTATCATGTTTGCTGGACTTATTGAAAAAAGCCGGAAAATTTTAGATTCATTCATGTATATCCCAAAGGTACTTTTCCAGGAGGCAATTGGACTTTCTGATTTTTCTTTCAAGATGTTTAGCTTTTCATCCAAGAAGCTTCTTCAGCTCTGGGAGCTCTGGGCATAGCTTCTTGGATAAGAAGCAAAACATCTTCAGGGAAAAACGAGAAAGTCCAGTTGCCTCTTGAAAAAAAGCACCTTTCACTTGGATCAGGAGTCTCCAACCTTGGCAACTTTAAGATTTGTGCACTTCAACTCCCAGAGTTGCTCAGCCAGCAAAGCTACAGCAAAGCTGGCTGAGGAATTCTGGGACTTGAAATCCACAAGTCTTAAAGTTGCCAAGGTTGGAGACCACTGGCTTGGATGATTGAAAATTTCCATAGACATTCATACATACATACATACATATGAATGATATATATCTGTATATATATATTATATATATACATATATAATGATATGTATGTATGTATGTACATATGTATGTGTGTATGTGTGTATGTGTGCATGTGTGTATGTATGTATATAAAGGATTTTCAAGACTGAGATTCAACTAAAACAAGACAATTTTTGTTGAGATTAATGGACAACACCTAGGAAAAAAGCAATGAAAGATTATTTTTATATATGATTACTGCTGCAAAACAACAACTGGATATGCATAAAATGTACCTTTTGGATTTCTATAAAAAACATAAAAATTCTGAAATATTTGGTAGACATCTAACCACATTGACATGATTCTATGGTAACATTTATTGGGCGGTGATCACAACAGGGACTCAAACTATTTAGTTACAGTGGGGAATTAAATATGTACATTGTCATTAGCGAAATAAGATCATCATAGAACTTCCAGTGAACTAGGAAAACTAAACAGTCCAAGATATTTTACAAAAGGTAGGACAATCTCATTGGTAATTTATCTCTTTCTGAGGTGGACTCTGGGTTTTGGAAATGGTTCTGTTTTAGTGGAAGCTCATATTTTGAATCTGAACAGTCATTCTGATAGAATTTAGCAGCAATAGCAATTTTCTACTGAGATGGTTCTAGAAGCAAGAAGGGAAACACATAAACTAAAGTAACACATGCTCAATCCAAGAAAGAGCTGCAACTTTCAGTTTGAGACACAGTTCTCTTTGACTTATTGCCCATTTGTTCTTCCTTATGTAAGCAAGAAGGGATATCATTCTCTTTTAATTATATAAGTAGCAGACCACATATCCTTGTATGAAAGTCAATTTGACCATGTACTTTACTTTCTTCTGCTTTTAAGGAAAACTAGATCCCACTTTTAGCTTTTTGTTGTTGTTGTTGGATAGCCAATAATATTTTCCATTCTCTTTCATCCTGCTTATGTTTTGGTTCATCATACTACTGCACTTCTTTTCATTTTATATTAACAAAATCTGGCTTTTCCTCAAGCAATATTCATCTCACTTCACTTCTCTTTGTCTAATCCCAAAATGCACTCAGATCACTAGATTATTTTTGTGGGCAGAGTTAAACCATGGTTTAATATTGTTCTGTTGCATTTCTCAGTTGTGCTTAAAAGATTAAGCTACAAGTGATTATTTACAGATTGGCTGTATACAGTGTAGTTAAAGTAAAAGTAACCACAAAAAAAGTTGCATGCAAACTCAGGCATAAGGCATTTATAATGAAATCCTATCCATATTTCCTTATAGATCTGTGAAGGAGGGTGAGGCCTTTGAATTTCTGAATCAAAAATAATGAGAACATAATCCTAGTATTTTATCATTGGTACTCTACTGCCCTGTGCTGTACAACACAATTTGAATTTGCAGGCATTATTCTACAGCAGGGGTGTCAAACTCATGTTGTCAGGGCAGTGTCACGTGACATACTGGCACTTTTTTTCTCTTTGCCAAACTGGGCATGGGCACGAGCAGGAGTTTGACTATATTGCATTAATTCAGTCCACATTTAATTAAGGCACATTGGGAGTGAATAAATAAACTGCATTATATACTTATATATTTTATATTGTTTCATATGAAATCAGGATTAGAAATATGAATCAATAAGTGCATTTGTAAATAGATTCATAAAAAGTCTATTTTATTAATATATTTGTATCTGATTAAAATATCATTCATGTTTTAAACAAGTCCATTGCCAGGTTTTGTCATTTTCCAGCTGCTCTGCTTAGTTTTAAGATCAGTGGGTTTGTTCATTTGAATTATGTGAGATTTCTCAACTCTGTTCAGAAAAGGGAAGTGATATCATGTCGACTTGACCTAATTTTATTTCATAAGTGGAACTCAGCAGACCACATAAACCAAAACAGCTGCACACTGATTTTATTTTTAAAAATACATTCAGTTAATATAGTGGAACATTTAAAGGTCTCTCTCTTAATCATATCATGAATCATAGCTTAATTTCACATGGAAATTGAGATAGATAGGCTTCAAAATAAAGATGCAGAGAAAAAGAATATGTCTGAGAAAATTAATTCAGTGAATTATTTTTATTTGGCTAGTGAAAGACATGAAAAAGTTAAGTTTATATAGTATCAGAAACATTTGCTCATTAACTACAATTACAGCAGTGTTGGGATTCAAATATTTTTGCCATCGGTTTGGTGGGTGTGGCTTGGTGGGCGCACTTTGCATGCATGCACACATTTTACATACATGCGTGTGGCAAATGTTCATTTTGTGCAGGCGCAGAGGCATTTGTGCAGGCGCAGAGGTGTTTTAACGTTCCTCCTGCAAGCCTGCACGATCCTGATCGCTTCAGCAGCTGCCATGTGGCACTCTTCTGTGCTGCGCAAAGCAGCTGTGCTTCAAATTCAGTGGATAAAGGTGAATATGGGAGCCTGGGCGGACGGGTGGGCCCAACAGCAGACCAGTGGAGAGAACCGGTTCAGTTTCCACTGCTCATCGCTGCTACCGGCTTGCCAGAACCAGGCCAAACCGGTAGAATACCACCACTGAATTACAGGTTTCCTATATACTCTTAGAATAAAATCTCATTCTAACTCTCTGTGCTGCTTTTGGAAATTGCCTACTGTATCTTGGCTCTGATTTCTTACATACTGCTTTGATTTTAGAATATTTATTGACTTGGTGTTAGCTTACCATTTTTTATCCAAACTTGACTTCTCCATTATAAAAATATGCATAATATGGGTCACATGGACTTTTTCATAGGCAATAGCAATGTGATCTGATTTGTCATGTCAACATTTCTCCCTGTCACTGTACATGAAGCTGTCCTAAGACCACTCATAAATTTGGTTCAGTATGCAGCACATGGATAATTATTATGATTAAGGTTCAAGTCCCACTGGGTAAAGCCAGCTGGCTGGGTAATCTTGGTCCAGTCACTCTTTTTCAGCCTAACTCACCCCACAGGGTTATTGTTGTGGGGAAAAATAGGAGGAAGGTATGTTGGATATGTTTACCATATTGAGTTATTTGTAAAAAGAATAAAGGTGGGATATAAATAAATAAATAAAATTAGATATTTATCCCATTTCTAAATACCATGATATACCACACTATATCCAATACTATGGATGTTTTGCCTATTTTTGATGATTTGTTGGATTTTTAATACTGATCTGTTTTGGGGGGGATTGTTTTCAACGTTGTAGCTCCACAGAATCACTTGGAAAATGGACAGTCATACAACGGATAAATGGATTGAGGGATAGATGGATGGGTGAATAAATTAATAATAAATTTCAACATCTTGTTTTTTTGTCAGATTCTTATTTGATTGCCTATGGTTTTTCTAAGATTCATGTTTTCCTTTAATGACCTTTGCTTTCAATTTATGTGTACAAAATATTTGAGCTTCATTTTTTTTTCCAGGGAGGAGTATGAATTAATATTAAATTATTTGTTCTTGCAGTCTAGGGTATTCTCAAAAAGTTCTTCAAATAACAGATTTTCTTTAGTCCTTCTTTCTGATGGAAAGTAAGGTTTCACAGCCCTACGTAATTCTAACTACCAATTCAATATCCATTTATTTATGATTCTTACACTTCTAGGTATATAGCAAATTTAAGCAAGTACAGTATGTAGCAGCGGTGGCTAACCATTTTTGGGTCCTGTGCCGAAAATTTTGTGTGTGCTTGTGCGCAGATGTGCGCCAACACCCAGAAGGCAATGCATGCCGGACCCCCCAACACCCCCTGTGCATGTGTGTGTGATCCTCCCACACACCCTGAGTGTCTTTGCGTATGCGCATGCATTTCCTGCGCACCCCACCCCCTGCGCATGCTCATCAGATACCCGACAATCAGCTGGTGGGCAGGTGGCAGGCATGCATGCGCAGTGGGACTCCTCCGGGTAACCTCTCACATGCTGGCAGAAGTGGCTCTGTGTGCCACTTCTGGCATGCATGCCATAGGTTCTCCATTACGGTATATAGAATGAAAAAGGACCTCAAAGAGAGATATTTTCCTGTGGCTTTTTTTCTGTTCTTCTCTATGGAGTAATGATTTGTTTTGTTTTCTGGCTAAACTTTGTTTAAATATTTATTCCACTTTAAGAACATAATTCTTGAACTATGTATATACAAGTCCCATCATTTCTCATTATTTCCATGATTTGGTTACAATACTTTGTTCTTGGGACTGATTTCCATGATGATTCTAAGAATCATTCAGTTTTGTAATTGGTACTAATTACAGTAACCTTGTGTTCCTGTTACTAGTGCTTTTATAGCAACTGTGTTGGATTTGTGTACCACCATTGCTTTTTTTCTTTTTTGCAATATCCATGGCCTTCACCCATATCTCAATCAACCTATTTGTTCTTAAAATGATCCTAACTTGGCTGTCAGCATTAATGAAATGTTAAGCGCTTTTGCAGGTATAAGCAATTAATAATAAATAACCAGGAGCCCAGTATAACAACAATCCTTAGGATATTTTCTTTTAAATCTAGAATATTTCCATCCATAATATGCTACCTATTTATCAGAACAATAAATGACCAAGTTAAATATTTTTACAAGAATAATGACAAGATTGAAACATCCTTGTAACGACAGCTCTTTTTGCCACAGGAGGAAAGCATTTAGCAGGCTAGGCATTTATATGTTGAAATTTATTATTATGGAAATAAACCAAAAATTGACTAACATTCTCAAGCTTTCAATTGCAGACTGGCTGAAATTAATATGCCTGGTAAAATTATTGTCTAAAGAGGTTTATGGACTTTTGGTTGGTTGATTTGAACAAGAAACCATGCTATTTTTAGTTATCTTTAAGTAACATCCTTTCCAGTGGTGGGATTCAAATTTTTTTACTACTGGTTCTGTGGGCGTGGCTTAGTGGGCGTGGCTTGGTAGGCATGGCCATGTGACTGGGTGAGTGTGGTTTTTTTTTGCTTTTTTGTTTTTTTGCAGTCACCCTTCCACCCATTTTTTGGGCCTCAGGTGAGCCTCCTGGGGGGGATTTTGGTCCCAGAAGATTCCCCTGGGGCTCAGGAAGGCAAAAAATGAAGAGGTGGGGCTGCTCAGGGGAATCCCGACACAGCTGATCATAAGAACAGTTGATTGTGGGGAGGAAAAAAAGTAATACCTTAAGGAGTGAGCGTCAGGTGGGCGGGGTGAGTGAGCATCAGGTGGGCAGGGCAAGAGAGCCAGCGGCAACTGGGCGACCAGGTTGAGGGTGTGGCCGGCCAGAACTTATTACCAGTTCTGCAACCCACACCAAATTCTTGCTTGGTTCGCGTGAACCAGTGCGAACCAGCTGAATACCACCACAGGTCTTTTCCTATACATTAGTGCCAAAATTGCACATCTCTTTTATTTGTAAAAATATCCTAATCAGGATACACATGAAAGCATAGGCTGAATAGTTTCTATATATTTACTACAGATTATTTCTATTATTAAGAATAGTAATTTTATTTACATGTAACATTTCTTTCCAAAATATGTCCTTCTTTCTTCTATCTTGCATGCTACATGAAAATCATCAAAGACTATTGCTTTGCATTTTGTGTGATGAGCCATTGATTATTCAAGGAACCAGTTTGTTTTTTATCTAATTCCTAGGATAATTTTCTATAAAAGTTAAAACAACAAAGCATGAAAGAGGAAGGTTTAGGGATGTTTGAATGATTCAGAAATGGAACATATTCAGCTATTCTTACTTAGAATTGGGCCAGACAATGAGATCATTTTCATTCACACTGATTCTGACATGAAAGCATATACAAAACTGAATTTTTAAATATAATTTAGGCTAGTGTTACTTAAAACAATGGTTGCATCAGAGAGTTTGCAAAAATGGTAAGAAACTTTACTACTTCTTAAACCTTAATTAAGGGATCATTAGTTTTTCTTGCAAAAAAAGTGCTATTATTTTGCTAAAAGCTGTCATTGAGTTTGATGAAAGAGCAAGCACTCAACTGTGTATGTTTATTTGCATATATAAAAGAAGAAAGTGAAATAATATTGTACTTTTCATTGAACAGTTATTTCCCCAACCACCCTGGCTTCCCATCCTTTAATTCATGGGAAATTATTGGATCAACTCAGTGCATTAATGGGGACTGGTTTTTTTTTTCAGGGCCAGTCATGAAGACTTCAAAATGAAGGAAATAAGTTGACACTAACAGTCTATCGTCTATAATCTCTTTTTTTTATTTTGCTGTTGCTTTAATAAATCTTTGGTTTTCCTTCAATTTGCTGAGAATTTTATATGGTTTTTATTTAAATTATATAGCACTCTGGGCCTTTTAATAATTAAGATACAAAATAATGGTCCCTTCACAATAAAGGAAACTTGTCAGTTTCTGAGCAGGTTCAGGCAGGCTGTATCTTTAGGAATCATTGTCCACTTAATGTCAGAATCATATAAATAATATATTACTGTAATAAACACTCATCAGATTAAGCATTGCACATCTGAGGATTGAAAGAAGTCATGGTTTAGGTGTAAAATGTACACAGTACTACACAGCTTGATTTGGAAGCAAATCCCAAATAAGCTTTAATGGAATGTTGTTGACTTTGCTATGTTCTGAGGTTTCCAGAGTTTAAAAAGGAACCCTAGAATTACTGAGAAGATAAATCCAGGCAGTGTGCAAATGAAGGTGGAGACCTACAAGGAAAACACAACAGATTTAGAGCAATGATTTACTTCGCTACTGACCTTTATTAGACTGTTTTTATTTAGACATGGTCATAGCAGCTGAAGTTGTATTTCAAGCTGGTACAGGATTATCTTTGTAGTTAAACAGGATAGAGTAAAACTAATATAAGAATAATAAAAGTATTAAACAGATTCATTCCCAATGGCATTCTGGAAATTCACCATCCTTTTCCTGCAATCATCGTGCTTTTATTAGTGTGAAAATGGGCTGGTTGGATCTCAGCTGAAATACGTCTGCATCTGCAATTTGTTTACTGATGTAGGAACAATACTTTAGCTGAGCTCTGACATACTGACACATATATTGACATACACATAAACATACACAAACACATGCACACACACACACACACACACACACACACACACACACACACAGTTAAAAGAGGTGGATCAATGAGTCAAGCAATATTCCCAAGGATTGGATAGGATTCTATAAAGAGGTTTAATATCTACAATCTCCTGGTAATGCTGGATAAGACTTTTGATAGCTGCTGTTAATCACTGAGGGAGAAAGTGAATTGTCTTCCAGATGTTATAGACTGAAGTTCCCTTTAGTCCCAACTAGAAACACCAATGACTTGAGGATAGTGGAGTTGTAATTCAAAGTATCTAGAGAATATCAAGTTGGGACAAAAAGTGGTACTTAGATACAAATGTCTGTCTTTACTTTCATGCCTTGGCTTAAATTTTAATTCTTTAAGAAGGAGATTGCCAAAAACTCAATGAATGCTTTTATGAATAATATACATAAACTTTATAATAATCTTAGACTAAGAATATGTTAATAAAACACAGTAAAAATTAAGTACATCTAAAAATACTGCAGTAGTTGTATACATTAGTCTGACTCTGCTAGCGATAACAACACAGTGAGTTCTTGAAGATAAAAAGGCATATTTGGCAACTTTACATTACTTCTGAGTTTTAATTACAAAAGGATCACGGGTCATCTCAAAATCACATGTTCAATTGAATCAACCTCCCCAGTTTCTCAAGGGCATCATCTCTGAATGGCTGGCATTTTGTTAAATCTTCCTTAAGACCTGCTAAGGAGAGGACCTTGAGGTGGAATAATATTTAAGGTGAATGTTATTTTGAGTAATCCACTGGAAGGCTATTTTGACTTTTCTAAGAAATTGGTACATCCTTTAAATCCTGTCTAGATTCACTTTGAATCTTTAATTCTTTGTTTAATTGTGTTGACTTGTTTCTCTCAGGACAATTCATGTTTGCAATTTGGCTTCAAGTCTATCCCATGACTTGAATATGATTCCATTCATGGCATGATTTGGGCCATGATTTGGAGAGTCCTCAAGGTGATGTTCAAGTAGATCTAAATCCTGAACATAGACTAAAGAATGAGGAATTAAAATAGATCATAAATAAAAATAGGTTATTTGCCCTTAGTGTGTGCCCTGGGCTTCAATGAATGTCTCACCTTTTCTGTAGTTATTCAGAAGCATCTGGGGAATTCTGTATCAATCATTTTTGGAGGAAAAAAGACATAGCATTTCAATTAATGAAATGCTGAACCACCTGAGCCATCATTTATCAAATATGTATTCTTCAATCATGCTGCTCAGACATGGTTAGATGTTGTGAGCAGAGTTCTATCTTGGTGAAGTGTGACATTGCATCTGCTTTTTATCTTTCGATTTATGAAACTTTTTATTTTGAGGTAAGTTTTATTTTGACAAGCAGTGCTCTTGGGGACTTTAATTTCATGCTTAACCCTATCAAGAATTCAACTTTATGCTTGAATTAATTTGAGGAGCAAGGTTGGCAATTTGTTTGTCCTTACATGAGTTGGTCTTTTGGTCACTAACATACTGGGTAATTGGGATCAGATTAATGTAAGGAACTTAAATTTAGCTTTGGGGGTCAATATACTAGAAAGGATTGACTACAGATTTTTTGTTGTTGTTCATTATGGCGAACAACATTTTTATATTATTTACACAAACAAAATACATTTCTATTCCCTATCATTATTTTTTTCAGAGATTTCATGTGCAATTCTGCAGTAAACCTGTCAACATCCTAGTAATATGAATCTCTTCTAAAGTGGGCTCAAGAG
This sequence comes from Notechis scutatus, assembly GCF_049901735.1. Taxonomy (NCBI): domain Eukaryota; kingdom Metazoa; phylum Chordata; class Lepidosauria; order Squamata; family Elapidae; genus Notechis; species Notechis scutatus. Next base: position 140,156,708 of record NC_142012.1, on the reverse strand, counting down.
GGAAAGGACCACAGCATAAATCTAGAACACAAAATTTCCATCCTAGATTCAACTGTTATTTATTTTCCCCCCAGTTTTTCATTTTCCAGTAACAAGATTATTTTGACCCAAAATTGCACTTATCTGCGTTTTTAAAAGTACCTGTTCTGACCCAGGCTTCATCAAACTTAATAAAGCACAAACTGATTTTAAAAATAAAACCTATTTTAATGTGATGCTGGGAATTACTTGCATTTTCAGCCAAAACCAATTACATACAGTTCCTCCAGATAAGAGCACACTTTTCAGTGCTGTAGAATGCTGCCAAAAAACAGAAATCCAATTAAGGCTAACATAAAGCAACCCAAAAACCCAGAAAAAAATGATCAGAGTACAGAGCTTCAAAAAGGACTCAGAAATTACTGAACTGCTTTGCTTCCTGCAAAGCTTTTCGTCATTGAGGTCTGACTTTTATCCCTTATGGGAGGGGCAATCACCTCCCAGCCTTACTCCTGAGTTTCCCCTTCTGCTTCAGCTGCTCTCGCCTTCTAGAAGCTCTGTGCACACGCGCACTGGAAACAGGCTCCCCTGGGTCCCCTGCTTCGCTACTACCAGACTCTGAAGGCTCCGAAGGCTCTGAAGGCAGCACCCCACTCTCAGATGGTCCTGGCACCATCCCTGTCCAGACTCCCTGACTGGTTCCTTTATGTCCTCACTGTCCGATACCTCTGCTGTCCGCACTTGCTGCTGGCAAACCACAACAGTACCAAGCATGAAAATGTAAACATATTTTCATGCTTGTTTCCTTTAATATGCATATTTTTATGTTTATTCAAAGCCTTAACTACAACATTTTCTGCAATTGCTTTTTCTTAATATGTTAAAATTGGCTGTGAACATTTCTAATATACTGTACACATTCTACAAAAGTGGCTTGTTATTGTATCCTTCTGAGGAGTTTTCAAATTCCTGGTCTAGTTTATGCCTTGCTATTTCTTTATGGATTCACATTCAAATACTAAGAAGATTTGAATATGTTTGCCTTTTCCAGGGGTAGCCATGGTTACATAGTTGCAGCTATCTGCTTACTTTATGCATCATTAATTGCATATTGCAGAATAACTGTTTGTTTTATACATGCCAGAATTAACAAGATACAGCATGGATTTGTCAATTCTTTGATATGGTTAGTAATTAGTAAACCAAGGTAATTCTGTAGATGACAATTGGTCCAACATGTAGAACACCTTACACATTCTATCTGGTTCCCAATATTCCCACCAATTTTGTGGACCCTGCATTGGTTGTCAATTTGTTTATTTTTGTTTTCTTTTGGTGCTTTTTAATTAATTTTTGTCTCTTGCTAACTGCCTGGATTTATCCCTGCATTTTTTTGGCAAGATTTTGGAAGTAATTTGCCATTGCTTCCTTCCAAGGCTAACAAAGAATGACTGGCCCAAGGTCACCCTGCTGGCTTTGCATCTAAGCAAAGACTATCACTTAGTGGTTCCCAAAGTGGGTGGTACCACACCCTAGGGGGCAGTGGGATGCCTTAGGGGGGGCACTAAGAGTCAAGGGGATGGCAGAGGGGCACTAAGAGGTGGCAGGGGGGGTTGTTCGAGGCGCCGACCCTGCAGTTTCACTCATTGAATGTAGCACTGCTCCAGAGCCGGCACCTCCAATGCAGAACCAGTGGCATGTTACGTGCCGCTGCAGCCGCATTCGATGCACCGCCCCCCTGCTGCCTCTTAGCACCCCTCTGCTGGCCCCCTTGGGGATGATATGAGGCAGAAGGGGCATTCGAGGCACTGGCCCTGCAGGTTTACCCATTGACTGCAGTAACGCTCCGGAGCCGGCACCTCCAATGTGGAAGCAGTGGCATGTTATGTGCCACCATGGCCGTGTTCAATGCACCTCCCCCACGCCACCTCTTAGTGTCCCCAAGGGGGCCAGCAGAGGGGCACTAAGGGGTGGCAGGGGGTTGTTTGAGGCACCGGCCGGCCCTGAAGTTTCACCCATTGAGGCGCTGGTTCCAGAGCGGTGCTACAGTCAATGGGTGAACCTGCAGGACCGGTGCCTCGAATGCCCCCCTTATGCCTCTTAGCATCCCCAAGATGGCCAGCAGAAAGGTGCTAAGAGGCAGCAGGGGGTCAGCGCATCGAACGCAGCTGCGGCGGCATGTAACGTGCCACCACTTCCGCATTGGAGGCGCAGCTCCTAGTCAATGGGTGAATCTCCAGGGCTGGCCGGCTGGACTGTTGTACTGCACTGGAACTGGTGCCTTGAATGCGGCAGCACATTGGGAAAAGCCGCCGCCACCACTTTCTCAAAGTGCCACCACTGCTGCATTCTGGCTGTCTGGCTGTCTGTCCATCCGCTGTCTGTCCATCTGTCCATTCGGTCCTCTGTCTGTCCATGCCAACCAAAGGTCTCTCTGTTTGCCTGCCTGCCTGCCTGCCTGTCTGTCTGTCTGTCTGTCTCTCTCTCTATCCATCCATCCATCCATCCATCCATCCATGTTAGAAGTCCTGGCCCCGCAGGCACATCAGGAAAGTAGAGCAAAGCTAGTCTGAGAGGGAGGGAGGGAGGGAGAGAGAGAGAGAGAAAGAGAGACCTGATGCATCAGATTGAATGAGGCCTAGTTTAGACTGAGGCCCTTTTCCACATTGAAACATCTTTGCCAGCACATTGAAACCTCTTTGGCTTCTATTAAAGGTTTTGTGGACGAAACATGGTCAAGACTATCAGGAAGCTCTCACATTTTGTTGAGGCTTTAAACAGATCTCCACCCTAAAAATTACTTTTTCCCAATGTATTACTGTGCCAATTCTGAAGAAGGCTGTTCGGAATATAAGTCACCTAACAGGTATTTGGGTTAGAAATATAAAAACCAGGATAAACATTTTAAAACTGTATCTTTAAGAGATTGCAAAAACTGCAATTGGGTGTTTTTTCTCAAACGGCCATAAGATGGAGCCAGAAACCTGGATTGTCTTAGTCTGAGTCTCAGAACAGAGTGTATCTCTGTTTCCTTCTGTTGGAAAGTATTGCCGTTCCTCCATTTTTCCTAATTGACTGATATTTTCTGGATTTAATGTAAGTCTGTTACTGAACTGTTTTGGGACTTTGTTATTGAATTAACCCTGGATTGAAAAAACTGACTGACTTATCTGTGAATGACTGTGGACTGCCTATTTTGGACTTTGCTTAATGTTTCTGGAAGTAAAAACCTACATTTACTGTACAGTGTATCTGTGTGCTGTATGCGTACTATTCAAACACTACTCTCAAATACGTCTCCCTGTATGCGCTGATTCTCCTAATGGGAAATTACCTCAACAAAGGCAAAACCAAAATGTACTGGTAAATTACAAGGAGAACACACACACACATACACATTCTCTCCCTTCTAACCCTGCTGGAGCAGGTGATTGGACTAGAATATATATCTCATTATCTTTCTCCTCCCTCTCTCCCTCCTTCTTTATTTCTTTTTCTTTCTGTCCCTTCCTTCCATCTCCCCTTCTTTGTCTGTCCCCCTTTCTTTCTTTCCCTTTTCTCTTTCTTTTCTTCCTCTTTTTCTCTCTCTCTTTTCTCTCTCTCTCTTTCCCTCTCTCAGGCTCACCCCTTTAGATCAGGGGTCACCAAATTTTAAATCCCGAAGACCACTAATATGAATTTTGACTGACAGTGGCTTTCTGGCCTTGGTGTGTGTGTGTGTGTGTGTGTGTGTGTGAGAGAGAGAGAGATCTGATCCAACCTCTCTCTCTCCCCCTCTCTCTCACACACACAGGCAGGGGTGGGATTTAGGCCCCTGATCTAAAGCTGTCAAAACTCCAAAAACAGGTCAAGTAGCTCTGGGGAGGCCAGTCATAAATTAGAACACTTGCTAAACAACTGACCATTAAGTGAGGACCACTTGTATTAGGTTTGCCAGTCACCTGGCCACGCCCACCCAGTCACATGACCAGCAAGCCACACCTACCCAGTCATGTGACCAGCAAGCCACACCCTCAAATTAGGCCATGCCCACAGAAATTTGAATCCCACCCCTGGGTGGGGGGGTACCGAGGATGAGTTTGTAGCACCAAGGGGGCAGTGGACTAAAAAAGTTTGGGAACCACTAACTCATAGTCTCCTGGTTCTAGTATGATTCCTTAACTGCCATAATCATACTAGGCTTTAATGTGTTGAATGTAACTTATAGGACACTGTATGGTTTGGTTGGAGTACTGTCTACTCCAACTAGTATTATCCTACTTAATAAGATCAATAGGTATTAACCCCGCATTTTGGGATGCCTGGGATGGGTGATGCTGAGAAAGCGCTGGTTTTTGCAGGAGTGCAGATGCCATTGAATAGTCTCCCACCAAGAGTTATAGCTGGTCTCCTCACAGTTGATGTTTCAAAAGCTACTGAAGACAGATAGGTATCCTGATTTTATCATATCATCTAACTTCTATTTTTGTTTTCATTCTTTCAATCTACAATTTTTATGATGAGACTGCTTTTGCTTCTGCCATTAACGTTTTATTTAATTTTTATAGTCTATAAAAGTCTTTGTGTTTATAACAGTGCAAGAAAAAAGGAAGGAAAGAAGGAAGGAAAGAAAGAAAGAAGCTGAATTTCAGCAAAGCTTTTAACAGAATGACTTATAATATTCCACTTCATTAAATGATAAAATATAGCAAGAGGAATTACTCTCTCCTGCCTTAATGAGTTAAAACTACAAAGAGGTAAATTCAGATTAAGTGACATAAACAATTTCTTGACTATATTGTATAAACCCATTAGGCAGTAGAACTGACTGGCATGTGAAATGATTATGCTTTCCTTTACTGGTGGTAAAGGAAGTTGGATTGTCAGATAGATTCTGTCTGGAAGATAAATTTATAAATATTTAGATTGATTTCTAAGATCCCTTCCAAATCTATGGTTCTCTGAGGTTGTAATTTGTCTGATAAATTTGGCAACTGCATGATTCTTTCAATCAACCTAAGAGTTGCTTTAAGATTTATAAGAAAACATACAATATATAGGGTGTCAGTACAGTATACCCTTACCCATGGCCATAACAAGTACTACTCCTGGTCTAATTTGTACTGTTTTTGTGTCAAGAAATTTTTGAACATTTTACAGTAACAGAAAGAGAAATATTAATACCACCCATGTTAATTTAAAAAGCCAATTGTATTGAACAAATGTTACTTTATTTTAAAAAAATTCCTGAAGACGTATAAACCTTGAAAAGGGATGACATTTATTGCCAGTTTTATATCATATACTATACAAGAAGCAAATATTTCCAAGCAATGTTACTTTTATTTCCTTTACACCTTTTGATCTGTCCTTCCTTTATTCAAGTGATTGAAAACAAAATATGAGGATGGAAAAAGTTCTCACATTTTTTTTAATCTTAGAAAAGTAAGAGCTGACTTGACTCCAACACTTGTAGAGATTCTTTCAAATCTTTAGTATGTCTGGATTAAATGTTATGAATGGGAAATCATTGTTCAAGGAAGGATTATGAAGAAATATATGTAAAGCTACCTTCTGAACGAGAATTAATTTGAACAGTGGATTTATTTTGTTTCAATGATATGAAGTAGATTTTCACCATCCAAAGTTGGCAGAGCCCCCCTGTACAGAAACTGTGGAAGTTCAATAGTGCAAACCTAATATTTGATTATATAATTTTAACAATTTTATTACTAGATTACTAGATCATCTTTTTATTGTGCCATAATCGTTCCACTTGACTATAGTGCTTTATGCCTTTCCTACCAAATTAATAAAACTAACTCTTCTTTTCCTCCCAATACCAATGATAATATCCTATCATTCATTAGTTGGCATTAGTATGTCAAAGAAATTTGCAATGCTCATATTATTTTTGAAAAACAAGTTTACATGCAACATCTAACACATATTAATTTAAGCAGCAAGTTAACCAGAGAGTTCGGTGATTTGTTGCCTGAAAATGATAAGTAAGACTATATGTGGCTCCAATGGCAATGCTGAATGTGAGTTCTCAATATGGGCTCCCTAATGGTGATTTGATGGCAACAATCAATCAATCAGTCAATCAATTTCTAGGATAGGGACAAGTAGTTTGTTGCACTTGGCATAGCCAAAATATTTTTTTACCGTACATCACCTGCATTTTTTTCAGCATAGCTTCTGTTTCAGGGAGAATGCAAGCCTTTCTAAAACAGATTTATCACACATCGGTCATCCCTATTTTCAGAAAAGGTAACCCCTGCTTGGTTGAAAACTACAGATCAATCTCATTGTGTTGCATCACGTGCAAAGTTATGGAATCAATTATTAATCAATGCATTACATTCCACCTAGAGTCAAACAACTTAATTTCCAATAAACAATTTGGTTTCAGAAAAAAATTGTCCTGCAATTTGCAACTTCTAAACTGCAAAAACATATGGACTACACTTCTTGACCAGGGTAAATCAATAGATGTAATTTACATTGACTTCTGCAAAGCATTTGACTCAGTGGTACATGACAAACTACTATTAGTAACAGATAACAGATAATCAGAGTTGGAAGGGACCTTGTAGGTCATCTAGTCCAACCCCCTGCCCAAGCGGGAGACCCTACACTATTTCTGACAAATGGCAGTCCAATCTCTTCTTGAAAGTCTCAAGTCATGGCGCTCCCACAACTTCCAAGGGCAAGCTGTTCCATTGGTTGATTGTTCTCACTGTCAGAAAGCTTCTCTTTATTTCCAGGTTAAATCTTTTCTTGTTCAGTTTCCATCCATTATTCCTTGTCTGGCCTACAGGCGCTTTAGAAAATAACTTGACCCCTTCCTCCTTGTGGTAGCCCCTCAAATATTGGAAGACCTCTATCATGTCTCCCCTGGTCCTTCTCTTTACTAAACTAGCCAAGCCCAGTTCCTGCAACCGTTCATTGTATGTTTTAGTCTCCAGTCCCTTAATCATCCTGGTTGCTCTTCTCTGTACTTTTCTAGAGTCTCAACATCTTTTTTATAATATGGTGAGTAAAACTGGATGCAGTATTCTAGGTGTGGTCTTACTAAGGCTTTATAGAGTGGTATTGGTACCTCCCTTGATCTTGATTGTATCCCTCTGTTAATACAATTTAGGATTGCATTAGCTTTTTGGGCTGCTGCTGCACACTGCTGGCTCATATTTAGCTGGTTGTCCACTAAGACTCCAAGATCCCTCTCACAGCTACTGCTATTGAGCCTGGTTTCACCCAGTCTATATGTGTACTTTTGGTTTTTCTTGCCGAAGTGTAGGACTTTACTTTTTTCTACATTGAATTTCATTTTGTCAGATACGGTCCAGTGTTCTAGTCTGTCAAGATCATCTGGATCTTGAGCCTATCTTCTTCGGTGTTAGCTATTCCTGCCAGCTTAGTATCATCTGCAAATTTGGTAAGTTCCCCTTCTATTCCCTCATTTAAGTCGTTAATGAAGATATTGAAGAGTACTGGGCCTAAGACTGAACCTTGTGGCACCCCACTGCTTACTTCCCTCCATGTAGACTTAGACCCATTAAGGACTACTTGTTGAATATTGTTTGCCAGCCAGTTGCAAGTCCATCTAGTGGTGGTGCTATCTATTCCACTTTTTTCTAGCTTATTAAGAAGTAGCTTGTGGTCTACTTTGTTGAATGCTTTGCTGAAATCTAAATATATTATGTCCACAGAATTTTGCTGGTCTACTAATTTAGTCACTATGTTGAAGAATGAAATAAGATTGGCATTTCTGGATCCCTTCACAAGTGGATTACTGCCTTCCTGTCAAATAGACAACTAATAGTAAAAATAGGAAACACCCTGTCAAACCCTGCACCAGTTATCAGCAGCAACCCATAAGGGAGAGTTCTAGGACCCACACTCTTTATACTCTATATAAATGACCTCTGTGATTACCTTATTAGCAACTGAGTCCTCTTCACTATTGATGTAAAACTATTCAACATCACTGTCAATGCTATCATCCTTCAAAAAGATCTTGATTATGTGTCTGAATGGTCTAACAGCTGGCAACTCCAAATCTCTACCAACAAATGCTGTGTCCTACACATTAGTAAAAAAAAAAAAAAGCTATATACCAAACACAAGCTAGGTGGACATGACCTTGTTGATGATCCTCACTTTTTCAAGGACCTCGGAGTTCTGATATTGAATGATCTAAGCACCAAAGCTCCCTGCAACAATATTGCCAAAAAGGCTTTAAAGGTTGTAAAGGTTGTAAATTTAAATTTAATTCTATGAAGCTTCTCCTCTGGTAATACTGATTTGCAAACTAGGGCATTCAAAACCTTTGCTAGACCAATACTTGAATTCAGCTCTGCTGTCTGGAATCCGCATTGTATATCAGACATAAATACAACTGAGCGAGTCCAGAAGTATTTTACCAGAAAAGTACTACATTCTTCTGTTCACAACAGAATACTCTACAGCAGGGGTCCCCAACCACCGGGCCGCAGACCGGTACCGGTCTGTGGAGCACTCTGTACCGGGCTGCAAATAAATTTTTTTAAAAATGGCGGCTTTCTTCGCCTTCGGTGAATGCTGCTGGGATCAGGGATCAAGGACACAAATGAAAGAAGGGGAGGAGGAAGCAACCAAAGCCTGTCCTGCTCTCCGGCTCAGCGGCTTCGGTTTCCTCCCACCTCGTTCCTCTCTCAGTCGCTCTCTCGCTCCTCCACCAGCCCAGGAAGAAACTGCTTCAAAGAAGGGGCTCCTGTACGCAGCTCCTCAGCGCCCTTCACCCCCCCCGCCGCCCCGGCCATCAGTGCTCTTCTGCCTGCCTGCCTGCCTTCGTTTCTGGTTGTTTGGGAACAGCTTCGGCTGAGAATAATAACTATTCGCCTCTTTTTATCAGCCGAAGCTGCTCCCAAACAACCAGAAACGCAGGCAGGCAGGCAAGGCAGGCAGAACGGAGCACTGGATTGAACCGCAGGCGGGCGGGGTGGGGGTGAACGGGCGCTTCGGAGGAGGTGCGGCAACAGGAAAAGCCACCCCCCCTGCTTCTTTGAAGCAGTTTCTTCCTGGGCTGGATGTTAGAGGTCCATTGTAGCTCTGAATGATCCCTAAACAAGGACTACAGGAGCTTCCTAGGGAAAACACACTGACTAAATGCTCCTCATTCAATTCCTGTTTTCACCAAACAGAGATAAGAGAAACATCTGCATGAAATTTTGTAGCTACACAGCTGGGCAAGACCTAGAACTAGAGAGACTGCAGTCAGGTGTCTTTAATGCTAGTTGTAGGGTAAACATAAAGTTTTGGGAATGGAAAATACAATCCCCCCACCCCACCGCCGTCCTTGAAAAAGTGTTTCTGCTTGAAACTGGTCCCTGGTACAAAAAAGGTTGGGGACCACTGCTCTACAGCATCAGACTTAAGATTCTAGGCTTAGATAACCTTGAACTATGCCGTCTAAGATTAGACTTAAGCATAGTACATAAAATCATATGTTACAACGTCTTACCAGATAATCAATATTTCAGCTTTAACAACGACACAAGAGCACAGAACAGATATAAACTAAATGTGAACCCCTCCAAGCTTGATTACAGGAAGTACAATTTCTGCAACAGAGTGGTCAATGTCTGGAACTCACTACCTGATTCTGTTGTCACCTGCTCAAACCCCCAATCTTTTACCCTCAAACTAACCTCTATTGATCTCATCCCATTCCTAAGAGGTCTGTAAGGGGCGTGCATCAGCACACAATCGTGCCTACCATCCCTGTCGTATTGTCCTCAATTATTAGTTACTATTTCTTGTTTTAAACTTATGTTTGTTCTTGTGCCTGTTATATTGTAAGCTCTTGACAAATAAATAAATAAAAAATAAACAAATAATAAAAAAATAAAAAATAAAAAACAACTTGTCAAGATGGGTCACCAACCAACAGTAGGAGGACAACAAAGTTTCACACCACTTTCCACTTTAACAGTTTATCATGCCATCTACCTAGTGGTAGGATTCAGCCAGTTTGGGCCAGTTCGGCCAAAGGTATTGTTAATTTCTTGTGTAGTTCGGTGAACCGGTTGTTTCCACCACTGGCTCACCCTGCCCTTCCCACTGGAGTTGCCATTCAGGGTGGGGAGGCTGCAGAGACATGACTGGGAGCAGCCCTGATCATCTGGGAGGTGGCAATGGACTGGCTGAGCTAATCAACTGAGTGGCTGATCCGTCACTTCAGTCAGACCTTCCAACTTCATGAGATTTTTTTATCCCAAGAAGTTGGAAGGTCTGACTGAACTTTTCTGAAACTTGTAGTCACATGATCTTCTTTTGTTGTCCTGCATGCAGGAGAATGGAGCTGGAAAGCATGTTGGCGAGGGAATGGGGTGGAAGTGAGGATTTTGCATTATCTTTGCTCTTGGATGGGGTGGAAGTGAGGATTTTGCATTATGATTGCTTATAAGTAAGAACCAGTAAAAGAGGAATGGAAAAATCCCTATCTGTAGATCAGCATTTTTCAGTCTTGAGTTCAAGATGGACAAATTTCATGCTGCCTTGAGAATTCTGGAAATTGAAGTCCACGCACCTTCTCAACTTGCCAAAGTTGAGAAGCATGGGTCTACACTAGAGCTTAGGATTTTCCATTCCTGTATAATTTAGAGTTTGGTGCAATTAAATAAATCAGTTGTGGTTTTGTTAACAAATAATGATTAAAGCAATATGAACCATTACTGGACTTTTTGTGAGCAACTGACATTAAAAGTTGATCTATGTTTTGATGATTAAATATGGGATTATGGAAATAATGTAGACAAATGTTAATCTTGGAATAAGAGTTTGATAAATTTTTTTACTTATATCTGTACCAAAGGAAGTTAGAAGTCATTCTTTTTCAGTTTTCTTTCTTTTTCTCTTTCTTACACTTTCACTCTTTTTCTTTCCTGAGGCTTTTCTTTTTTCAAATCTGTTTTTTATTTGTTTATCCCTTAGCTTTGTATTTTTTTAATGTATGAAAGATCAAATACTCATTCCTCATTTATAGAAATCATATCAAAATTTAGAATGAAAACCACTGGGAGCCATCTCATATAAAGCAGGCTCTGAGTCCCTCAACAACCAAAAAGTGTTTATCAATAGAAGAGAATATTTGTAGCTCAGGGTTGAACTGTAAGGTCCTTGGTGCTCTCTGAACTTGATGGGGTTTGTTTTTTTGGAAGATGTTTCATTACCAAAGTAGGTAATATCATCAGTTCTAGAAGGGAGTGGAGTTTGCTCTAATTTTCATATACTAGTGGCTTGCCCTTTCAATGTTGATCAGTTGCTTCACAGTGTTTTAATTGGTGTCAGGTCTCTACAGCCTCAGGCAGAGAAAGGCTATTTTGCACCTCTCCCTCAAATGTTCTTTAAAATACAGAGTTTCCCAGCATTCCTTTAGGAACCTCCAACATGCAAACTGCAGTTATTCATCCTAAAATGAATTCTTTTTGCCTGGAGCTTTAAAATTTGCCATTTACTGGCAAGATGTGTAGCTAAAAATCAGTCTACATTTAGTGTACATCTGACTTTGGGGATATTACTTCATAACAAAACAAAAGTGTATTTTCTGTGCAGTTCACACTCCTTGCTCGCTGGATCTGGATGTCACAAAGTAAAGCTCACATTTTGTAATTAACCCCAGCACCCCGTTTGACTGGCAGAGTGCTGCAAGAGGCTGAGTGCTGTCATGCCCCATGGCCACGCCTACCCAGCCATGTCCACCCAGCCAGTCATTAGGGCATTTGAATCCCACCACTGCATCTAGCCATTACTGTATTGGGTCAATATAAATCCTGCCTTCCTTAGTTACATTCAGCTCAGTGATGGCTGGATGACACCATAAATTATCAGTGGAGAAATGCTTGGTATCTCCTTTTTATCTGAATTTGGTAGTAGCTGTTGTCCTTCCTCCAGGAAATGAAAACATTGTCTTAATAGCATCTAAGACTACAGAAAACTGTATTGCCAAAATGATGAGAATGTGGTGATCTTGCTAATCTGTATTGGCATCCTGACATCTAATGGAAGTAAGTAAGTAAGTGTATTTGCCTTTTGTCGCGTGTGTAGCCATTTGTCCTCCCTTCCATTTTTCTTGTTTAACAAAATAGTTTAGAACAGGAGAAGGAAACATGCTTTTGCTCATTGTTTTTTGAGATATCTGTTAATCTCCTTCAGTATGCATTGCTGCATTCTACATGACTTTGGTATCCACAGAAACCAAGACTGTGTCAAAAAGACAACATAAGTGTGATGATGTTATGAAGTGAACTGTGCTTGTACACTATTGTTTTATTTCTTGCCTCCTTTGTCCTCTATTTCTCCTGAGAGGATGCTTCTGCTAAGAAAGAGAGAGAGAGAGAGAGAGAGAGAGAGAGAGAGAGAGAGAGAGAGAGAGAGAGAGAGAGAGAGAGAGAGAGAGAATATTTCAATAGAGAATGTAGAGGACCTGCTTATTTTTACTTTTTTTTTGCACTGTTGAACATATCTTAATGTCATACTCAACACAATAACCACTGCCTGGGGCTTGGAGTACTAAAGTGGTTGCTAATGCAATCTAAAATATTTTGTGATATCATTTTCTCCAATGTGGTTGTCACCAAAACATAAATTATAAGAGACAGACTATTAATCTCTCCTAATTTAGATATCCATCTTTCATAAAATCTAGCCTGAATTGCTTGGGAACACTTCCAAACTGCTTCAGGGGGAGAGGGGACGTTTCTGAGGGATCTTTAGAAGTCAATAATGAAGTATATCTATTCTGTCTGGTGCTACTGCTACAGTATTGCCACGAGTAGCCCTTGATGAATACATCTAGTCAACAAATCATAGTTTAAGGTATGTCCTGAGCTTTTTATGCAATAAACAGCAATACTATATTTGACTTCAGGGAAAGCCAAGGATAAATTTTCTGACCTCAAAATTGTACAGGATTCTGGAGTAGGGATCAGAGTAACATTTATTTTTCCAAGGCAACAAATCAGCCAGAGTAGCATTTTGGTGAGAATCAGATATCCATGTTTTTTAAATTAATGGTTTATGCATTAAGCAATCACTACTGGATTTTTAGCTATCATGCAAGGACCATTGTTATATCACATAGCATGAACATCATTTATATTGTTTAAAAAGCCAGGATTACTGTTTCCTATTAACATTTTTAACAAAATTTTTGGTACCTTTTTGTAAAGGGGATGATTGATGTTATTGTTCCGAACTAGCAGGCTCATAAGCCTGCAAACCTGACTGGCCCTTTTCCACAGCAGGCTCGTAATCCTGCATATTTGATTGGTCCGTGAACAGCGGGTCGTGATTGGTCGTTCCGGACTGATCCGATTGGCTAGTTAACGGGCTGCCGCAATTGGACGCTCCAAGCACGGCAAACTTAAATCATTGAACGCTTTGACAGCAGCGAGCTCTATAAAAGGAGCTGCTGCTGCCAGACTCATTGCGCTGTTTTCTGAAGTCACTAATAAAGAGTTGGAGTCACTATTCGATGTCTCGTCTCCGTTATTGCGCCCACTCTCCAGGACAGAACACTGGCGACGAGGATGGGATCCGGAGACGATAGAGCTGACTGATCACTCGCGAAGTATTGACAGAGCACGTGGCTGACGGCGCACAGATAGCGGCAGAATAGCCAGCAGCGCTATACCACCCACTCCATTTGATCCAGATATCGAAGATTGGGACTCGTATATGGACAGGTTTCAAATGTTCCTGGAAACTAATAATCTGAAGGATGCTACACCTAGCAAGAAACGTGCGGTTTTCCTAATGCATTGCGGACCCGCCATTTTTAAAATGGCAAAGGCGCTTGCAAAACCGGCTGAAGTCAAAACAATGGATTGGGATACCCTTGCTCCCATCCTCAGGGCCCATTACGCCCCAGCAGTTCCAACCCTCATCAGAAGACACGAGTTTTACCAGAGGGACCAATGGGAAAGTGAGAGCATCGGGGACTTTGTAGCTGACCTAAGAAATTTGGGTGGACTATGTGGCTTCGCAAATCTGGAAGAAGCCATGAGAGATCAGATTGTCCTAGGTCTAAGAGACCTCACCATCCAAAGCAAAATTATGGCAAAAGGAGACATCACCCTCGCAGATGCCATAGCAGATGCCACTGCAGCAGAAGCAACCAGGAAGTCAGCAGCCCGAATGCGCCGAGTGAATGGGACCAACCGCCAACTCACCAGCGACACTGCAATATCCTTTGAGAGACCCACAACAGCCGCCCACCACGGAGACATCAAGTCCTCATCGGAAAGTGAAGAGGAAGAAGTCAACAGACTCAGATCAGAGCGCGATCAGCGAGACCAGCGAGATCGTAAACCCAATTTTCAATGTGCCGGATGCGGGGGAAACCACCCACGAGCAGACTGCAGGTTCCTAGACGCCATCTGTCGTTCCTGTGATAAAAGGGGCCACATTGCCAAGGTGTGCAGGAGTAAACGAGGATCCAGCCCCAAGAGAAAAGAAAATAGTTTCCGGCAGACATCAGGCACCCCACCATCAAACCGGGACCGCCCAAACAACCAGTGGAGCCAGTACAACAGAAACTGAATGCTTGCTACCACTACCAGACGAGAGGAGGCACATCAGACCATCACCATCGGCCACGCTTCATCATTGGATGCAAAAAAAATCCGGGTAAAGGTCACCATTGAAAATAGACCATGCATCATGGAAGTCGACTCCGGGTCTTCCCTATCAATGGTCTCCTGGAAAACCCTCAAGCAGCTGATCCCTGACATCCGCCGCCAGGATCTCAGCACTCAGAGACTTATATTAAAGGACTACCAAGGCAATCGAATCCCAGTTGCTTGTTCCAGTCACATCCAGGTCTCGTTTAAAGACCACACTGCAACCCTACCTCTCACCGTTGTTGACAGAGACCGACCCAGCTTATTGGGATTACAGTGGTTCGCGCCGTTAGGAATCGAATTGGCAGGCATCAACCAGACTGTAAGCGAAGACTGGGAGGCGGCCCTCATCCGGGACTTTCAAGAAGTCTTCACTGAGCAATTAGGCAAGTACAAGGGGTCCCCCATCTCATTTAATCTCTGCCCTGATTCGTCTAAAGCCACGCCGAGTTCCCTTTGCTCTCAAACCAAAAATTGACGAGCAATTGGACAAATTAATAGCACAAGGCGTGTTAGAACCCATCGACCACGCCCGATGGGAGACCCCAAATGTAACCCCCATAAAACCTGATGGATCTTTGAGAATCTGTGGGGATTACAAGGCCACCCTGAATCACGTGCTACAGAAGAGCGCCTATCCAGTACCCGTGGTCCAACACCTTCTTCACTCGCTTGGGGGCGGAAAGGTATTCGCGAAGCTTGACCTGGCCCAAGCATATCAGCAGCTGCCAGTAGACGCAGAGACCGCAGAAGCCCAAACTATAGTCACGCACAGGGGTGCGTTCAAATGTAATAGACTCCAGTTCAGAGTAAGCGTAGCACCTGGCATTTTTCAAAGCTTGATGGAAAGGTTGCTACAGGGCATAAAAGGAGTTATACCTTACTTCGATGATGTATTGATAGCCACCCCTACAATAAGTCAGTTAGAAAAACGCCTGAGAACTGTCCTACAAAAATTCCAGGATGCAGGACTCAAAGTTAAGAAGGAAAAGTGCCAATTATGCACTGAGAGGGTTGAATTTCTTGGTTACCTTCTTGACAAACAAGGAATTCACCCTACCGAAAAGAAATTGGCTGCCATTAAAAACGCTCCAAGACATAGAAACAAGACAGACCTCCAAGCCTTCCTGGGCCTCATTAACTTTTATAACATCTTCCTACCCCAGAAGGCGACTGTTGCTGAACCCCTGCATAGGCTTCTCAACAAGAAGGCTTCCTGGTTTTGGGGACATCGACAGGAGCAGGCCTTCCAACAAGTAAAAGACCTTTTAACATCAGATGCAGTGTTAATGCAATATAACGAGACACTACCATTGACTGTGACTTGTGACGCCTCACCTTTTGGAGTAGGAACCATCCTGAGCCACGTCCTACCAAACGGTACGGAGGCGCCTATTGCATTCTTTTCAAGAACTTTGTCAAAACCAGAAAGGAACTATAGTCAATTAGATAAAGAAGCCCTTGCTATTGTATCCGCGATTAAACGGTTCCACGAATACGTGTATGGAAGATCCTTTTCCATAAACACAGACCACAAGCCATTGCTTGGCATTTTGGCAGGGGATAAACCAACTCCCCACATCCTATCGCCAAGAATGACACGATGGTCAGAGTTCTTAGCCACCTACGACTACCAGTTAAGACATCGACTGGGGAAAGGCATTCCCCATGCTGATGCCTTAAGCCGTTCGCCATTACCTGAGTTCCTAGACAACCCAGCTCCTACACTATCCACACTACAAATTGAGATGCTTCCCTCACCTCCACTAACTGCACAGGATATCGCATTAAAAACAAAAAAAGACCCTTGTTTGGTGCGGGTCCTCAACTGGGTGGAGAGGGGATGGCCAGAAATCAAACCCAACGACACTTTCAAACCCTTCAAAAACAGACAAACAGAACTTTTCTCCCAAAAAGGATGCGTGTTATGGGGAGACCGAGTAGTCATTCCAGAAAAACTACAAAAGAAAGTCCTGAAATTGCTGCATGATGGACACCCGGGCATCGTACGAATGAAAGCACTGGCAAGGAGCTACGCCTGGTGGCCAGGTATGGACAGACAAATCGAAGCCTGGGTTGCCACCTGTAGCAAATGCCAAGAAACACGTTCGGCTCCACCAAAAGCACAACCAACGGAATGGGAAATGCCCAGGGGTCCATGGTCCCGTATCCACATCGATTTTGCGGGACCTACAAAAGGACATACTTTTCTAATAACAGTAGATGCCTACTCGAACTGGCTCGAGGTGAACAAGATGAAGACCACCACCACAGAAGCGGTCATCAAAAAATTGAACAGACTGTTTGCAACGCACGGGTTACCAGATGTCTTGGTTTCCGACAATGGCCCGCAATTTACCGCCTTGGCGTTCGAACAATACCTAGCGGACCGGGGGATACGCCATGCCTTGACATCACCTGCTCACCCGGCAGCCAATGGCAGGGCTGAACGAATGGTTCAGTTCACAAAAAAAACCTTACACAAAATGGACCAAGGAAACATCCACGACAAAGTCACCAAGATGCTCCTCCTCCAACATATCACACCAAACAGCACCACAAACAAAAGCCCAGCCGAACTCCTGATGGGCAGGAAACTTAGATCGCATCTGGACCGCCTACACCCTGCCTACACCCCAGAAAAGCCCCTGGGTTCCAGCAGCAAACATCGCACATTTAATGTAGGAGACCTCGTATTCGCAAAGAACTTTACAGGTGACCCATTGTGGGTCCCTGCCAAAATAACACAAATTACGGGCCCCCGTTCCTACCAATTAGAAACCACAGATGGAAGATTGTGGAAACGCCACATCGACCAGCTGCGTTCAAGACTAACAACTACCCCCTCCACGAACCCTGAACTCGAAACCAGAGGGGGAAGGGAAACCGAGGGTTTTGAAAACGAACTAACACCTGGTCCAGGACACGCAACCCCACAGTCCGCACAACAAAGCCCAGAATATTCACCAGCTGAAGAGGAGCTGTGTCAGATGGTCATCTCTCCGGGCAACAGCAGCCGAACAGGGTCAGCAAGTCCAGAGGATCCAGACGACAGGAATGAAGGAAGTGTTGAAGGTATCCCCGAGTCACCTCCAAGGATACCCAACATAGAAGCCAGGTCACCTTTACAGCTGAACACAGCAAGCAGTCCACCAGAACCAGAATCCGAGCAAAGACAGGTTGAACAACGCAAATCAGGTACACAGGTGTGAAGGCCAGCCTACCTGCGCGAATACATCACCCCACCCCTGAGACAAAACCTAGAGGGGAGGGGTGTTCCAAACTAGCAGGCTCGTAAGCCTGCAAACCTGACTGGCCCTTTTCCACAGCAGGCTCGTAATCCTGCATATTTGATTGGTCCGTGAACAGCGGGTCGTGATTGGTCATTCCGGACTGATCCGATTGGCTAGTTAACGGGCTGCTGCGATTGGACACTCCAAGCGCGGCAAACTTAAATCATTGGACGCTTTGACAGCAGCAAGCTCTATAAAAGGAGCTGCTGCTGCCAGACTCATTGCGCTGTTTTCTGAAGTCACTAATAAAGAGTTGGAGTCACTATTCGATGTCTCGTCTCCGTTATTGCGCCCACTCTCCAGGACAGAACAGTTATCATATTCCTGTTTATGAGATACACAGCTGATTACATGTGGTTTAAACATCTTTGGTTAAAAAAGCATCATTGCTTTTAATGTGGCTGAGTTGCTATAACCCTAATGGACAATATTGCTTCGCTTTACCAGAATGATTTAACACATTCATAGGAAAATAAGATAAGAAAATGAAAAAGTAACACATTTAGAGAAGTATAAGGCATAAACTGAATTATATAGATTATCCATCTATTATATACAATGAAGTGTACATAAGTATATATTATATACAATGAAATTTATATAATATACTTCATTGAAGTGAAATGACTATAATGGCAAAAGAATTCTTTCTAATATTGTAAGCATAAAAGTGAGCAAATAATATTGAAATTCTATTAGCCTTTTATAAGTATTGAACTATGAAGAAACAATTCATCATACCCTGAAAAATATAGATCCCACACTCAAAAATACTGTGCTAGAAATGCTAAAAATGCTACTTTTAAAAACATAATAAATTATTTATATATATAACATAGGTCCAAAGACTGAATAATATGAATGCATCAGTAAAGCTAATAGGGGCTTATGGCCACTCCATGAGAGGCAACATTTGTGTCACTCTTCCTCCCAACTTCTAAACTTCACCGTTCAAAGTGGCTGCAGGTACCAGCTTGAAATGGACCTTTCAAATTTATTTTTGACAGAATATAGGCAAGTCCCTAAAACCTATTGATGCAAGTTTGGGGAACTTGGTTTCTGAAACATACCATTTTAAGGGCCTATAAAAGCTCTTGCAATCTCTCAATTTGCTTTTGTGATTTTGTGTAGCAATGAGTAATAATTAAAGTATGCAGATAGCTTAGTATGCAGATAAAAGCTTTTATGCAATGGGTATGAATAAAGTATACTTTTTAAAGGTATTATCTGTACAGTATACCTGTAACTATTCCTTATTTTTTCAAGTTGTGGCACATATAAGTAGGTCATTTTTTTTTCACAAGGCTCCACGTGGCTTCCTCACTGCAAATGTCTTCCTCCTTCTTTGGAATGATTAATTTGGCTAGTGATGGAATTAGTCCCTGTGTTTGTATCACAAGCCTCATTCTGGCTTCTCTGATTTGTATAACTCTTCCATAACCTTGGCAGAGAGTCCTCTTGATCATGCCAGTGGATGTGGTTGCTGCTGTCTAACTGTTCACAGAGTTTCCTTGATGGCATCACTAGATGCTAGTGCTGTCTACAAACAACTCTGTCTCTTTCTAGTTGGCAGACACAGCTAGCATCCATGTACAGCACTCCATTTTTGTTACTAATACAATATTGAAAACCCCCAAAAAATTTTTAAAAAATGTAACCATGGAAAACTGGCAACATATAATAGAAGTTTAACCAAAACTGAAGCAGCGTTTATATTCGCCCCAATCCTGTCAGGCTTTAGAAAGGTACTGAAGACGTGGCTTTGCCCTGTGCTTGAGGATCCAGGACTTGTAGGGAGCTCTTACAATGATTTTGTTGAGCTTGATCCAAGATGGACTTTAGTCACTGTCCATGATTACTTAAAAGTGACTTTTGATCATTTTATGTGTTTGTATTTTGGATTTCAACCTTTTTTCTTTTTTCCTTTTTTTTTACTTGTTCTATGCTATCCAGAGTCATGCCCAGAGTCATGCCCAGAGATAGGCAGTCAAGTAAATTAAAAATAAATAAATAAATTACAGCACATCACACAACAAGGTTAGTTAAGACACCCCAGAACAGTGATTCTGAAGAAAATGTGGAATTGATTTAAATACCAATGAGCAATAATTAAAGAAGTTTTAATCATATTATAAAAATAATAATAACAGTTTGGGAAAGAAAAAAGAAAATGGGAAAAAAGATTGAAGACAAAATGAGAAGAAAATAGGAAAAAGAGAACAAAAACAGACAAGGCAGCTTGAAATCCTGTTTCTCATAGTCTCAATTCTTTTTATCTGTCTTATATTTATTTTTTATTTAATCACTATATCGAATTCTCTTTTGAATTTTCACTTCAAAGTTTTCCTTGGTATAAAGCTAACCCTATAAGTTGCTAATTCCATAACCTTGGAGGAGAAAATATAGATATACTTCATGTGTAACCTCAATCGATGGAAGGAAATGCTCATGAGAAGAAGTGAATGACCATAAGCTCAGAAACCTTCAGTTCTCAATTAATTTCTCATGGATTCAATATTTTATTAACTGCAATATTGTTCTCTATTAGTTTAATAGGGAATGTAACTTGTTGAATGCTTAAATAGTTTCCTTATTACCTCATCTCTGACCTTTTTCTGCTTGAGAGTTAAGGACATAACTCCATAGTTATGTCTTTCTCTCCTAGAATACTTGGGAATGGGGTCAGCTCTAAGTTCCTATTAGCTGCTCTTTGGTGCGAGCAGCTTTACAGCTTCTGCTGTTTTATTTGAGTGACTCTCAGTACATTTTACAAAGGACTCCTTTAGTAGTATTTTAGATTGCAATAAGTTCAAAAGTTCGAAGACTGAGACCACAGTTTGCACTAAAAGCAGGCAATGCCTAGATATTAAATCTGTTATATTCTCCCTTTTGAGTTCATATCCTCTCTATCTTACATAAGCAATACAGCTACTGAACAAATAGCAGCTGTCTGGGGAGGGGGAGGAATATCCTTGACCAGGGAAGAAGAAAGTTCTATAAATTGTTGACTTTTAATTTCTGTTTGTAGGTCCCATTCTGAGGAATTATAAAAATTATACAGTGTCTAGCTATACAATTCTCATGTCTATCTGGAGAATAAGAAGGCTCAGAATTACTTAATTAAATTGTTTGTTGTACTGTATATTCATCCATTTTTTGCAGTTTCAAAAACTTAGATGGAGTTTATGTTGTGAAGTGTATATTCAATCTCTTCTTCCTTTTTCCCCATTCCTGAGTCCTGTTTTATACTTTACTGAGTTGTAGCTAAAGTAGGTATTACAGTTTATAAAAAGTTAATTAAAAGTATATAAAAAAATAGCAAGTTGAAAGGCGGAAAAGAATTAAAGAGAGTTCATAGATTCAGAGCTGCTCAGCCATCTCTATCTTCAGGCCTCTATCTTTTCCTCATTAAAAAACACAAACATACATTACAAGGGATGTCTTATCAATATTAATATTTTACAAAGGCAAAAGGTGTATATAATTACATTGTCAATGTTGCTAATGAAATGTAACATCCCTTATTATAAAATGAAAAATATATTTCATCTGTAATAAAACAAAATGGGGTTTATTCCCAGGGAGATCCTACTGCAGTAATTTTGGATTATGCAACGATAGAGTTAATGAACTCTTGTAGATTAAAAAAAAATGAGGGCAGCCTAGCAAAAAGTGGGTAGCATCTTTTTACCTGGAACAGCTCACTAACCCTGTCATTGCATCATCAACTGATATATTCAACTAATATGTTTGATATATTATATACAAAATAGATCCCTATGGCAGATAGATGAGATATATCTGATCCTATGTAAATTTCGAAGTAGGAAAATTAAAGCTTGTAAGGACTATCAAAGGCTGATTTGAAACTTAAATGGCTTTTTTCTTTTCTTTATACCAAGTTATACTGGGTGGAGATAATATGAAAACAAGTCTCCATTACTATGGAATGTCACATACAGACATGGAGCAAAGCAGTACCCAAGGACATATTTTAGTCCTACAGAAAACTCTGATTTACTCTTAGCTTTCTTTGAAGCTGTGTTAAACTTAAATGTTTTCTTCTAGAATTCATTTACTGCCACTGCTAATGAAATATGATTTTATTTTATGTATTTTATAACAGGCTGCTTGTTTTCTATAAAACACATGAAATGGTACTGTTCTTTTTCAGTTACATGGGACTGTTAAAATTCTTCAATTGGCTGTCCAAAGCAGAGTGTATACTCTGACATGTAAGAACATGTAATTCCCCAAATCTATGAATATTGATCTTTTAACTTGAGTCTTATGGGGGTTGTAGTTTAAAACACACTTGATTATCTACTTCTGATATAGACAGAGGCTTCTAATTTACAAGTAAGGCTGTTATGTTTAATAGGCAGTAAATCCTCCTGGATTTAGTACGACAACTGGACAATCTCTGTTAAAAAGGTATTGTCTTCTAAAAAAACCCCCACAAGGTTTTCTGTTGATTTTAATTTCATTCTACAGTGTCAATCATCATTACATGATTGAACTACCAGCTACTTAAATTAGATAGTAAATATTAGCAAAATTAGGACAGAAGGATTGATATATCCTGGTAATGGTAACTACACTTCTATTTTTTTGTTCCTGAAAACAATTCTGTGTTTTTTTAAAATTAATTTAAGAATAATTCCATTTCTGGTAAGGAGTCCAATAGAAATAAAAATAACTGAATGATAAAGTTTTATTTCTGTTTCAAAGATATAGAGAAATTACAATGTTCTCATTTAGAAATATACATTTTCTATTCTATATAGTTTCTAAGCAGCCTGCTATGACAATCCATTTCCAAACCTTGAAGGATTTATTTTAGCTGAATAATATTCATTATAACACATGCATTTTTCTGAACTAGCAAAGAGCTCCAAAGAGTTACTATACTACTAGTAATTAAAAAAAAACTGGTGAAGCAAAATGACATAAAACTGAAATATATATATGCTCAGATTTTATAGTATGTTTAATTGTTTTTAAGCAAAGAAAAATGTGAAAGATGGAATTAAAACAAGCAAAAGCACCAGCCAGGACTAAAAAAACCTAAATGGAATTCATAAAAATGGAAAACCCACATGAGTCTTGGCTATTGTACCAAACAAGATTCAAGATCTTGGTTAAATGACTTAATTTGCACATTGTTCTAAGTAGGCAACCTTGGACATATGTAAATTAATTGTGCCATCTCAAAATGTTAGTATGAGCATCTTTGTGGAAAAGGAGTTAGGGCAAATAGACAGTAGAGCTTGGAAGGTTTGGAATTGGGTATGTCTAGTCTAGTGAAAAGGAGGACTGGGGAGACATGATAGCAGTTTTCCAATATTTGAGGAACTGCCACAAAGAAGAGGGGTCAACCTGTTCTCCAAAGCACAAGGCTAAACAAGAAGCAATGGATGTAAACTAATCAAAGAGAAAACCAATCTAGAATAAGGAGAAATATTCTGACAGTCAAACAATTAACCAGTAGAACTGCTTGCCTTCAGAAGTTGTGGGAGCTCCATCACTGGTGGCTTTTAAGAAGACACTGGACAACCATTTGTCTGAAATGGTATAGGGTCTCTTGCTTGAGCAGGAGCTTGGACCTCCAATATGCCTTCCATCTCTGCTATTCTGTTTGGTCAGCAGGAAGATAGCAAGATCAGAACCTTCCTAGCAATTAACAAAGAATACCTATAGTTATTGCATATATTTGCTTTAGTATGGCAAGATTCTGTCTGTAGACAAACAGCAATAAAGAAACTACCCAGAAATTACCATATGTATTCTTGGATCTTTGGGTCTCACAATTTTTTCCATTAAAAGAATACTTGCTATGGTGAGTATAAAACAACAATATCATGGAAAAAAGAATTAGTCATTCATGCTCTCTATCATTTTAATGCAATTAACAGGGATGTTTTTGAAGTATGTACTTTACAGTATGCCAAATTTATTTCTGTCTGTCTATCTAACCTTTTAAAAGCTCTTTGGTGGGATAAATAGCTTGATGGACATGTTGGACATACTTGGATGCACCCTAACTATCCCAATTTTGTGTGTACACCTAAAACTCTTTCAGATATTCAGAAGGCAAGTGCATATACCAGACCCATCATCTATATTAACTGGAGAAACTACACAAAATCCCAGAGAGAACCTACTAATTTTAGTTTCTAAATTTAGTTTAGAAACAACCAGTAATCAGAAATACTTGTTACACACATTTCCTGTCTTTGTGGAACTCTTAGTGTACATATGGTATATATAACATATATATCTTTCTTTAAGATAGAAACATTGATTTAAAAAATGAATTGAGATAATTGGAAGTCTGCTCACTAAAAATATAAGCTGTTGCTTTCAGTGATGATTGGGTAGAAATTTGTGATAATTGGAAATTCTATTAAGCAAACTACATTATGTTCTCCTATTCTCTATAGGAGGCACTTTTACAATCTGAGGATTAAGGGGAAACATTTCCCAAGACTGCAGAGGCAAGGAGGAGTGGTAATTAATACATATTTTATACCATAGAAAATTCTAGGAAATATTTTGTGTTATTTTATGCATATATTTCACAAATGAATGTACTATGCAGTCACAAATGCTCTAGGAGCTTACAGTAAAAATATTTATGTGGCAATATAAATATTCAAAGCCATATATGAAAATATTTGAAAATGAGCAATGTAAATGTTCTTAAACTATAAGTCCTAAGTAAAATGTTCTCCTAATCCATAATATAGAAGCAGCTTTCCTCACTTCTATTGGCAGTTTGTTGTTCAGAGAAGGCTATATCACACACACACACACACACACACAGAGAGAGAGAGAGAGAGAAAGAGAGAGAGAAACTGATTAACTCACTCATTCATATACTGTAGATGTTAGACATATTGATGAGGGCTGCCACAGAGAGTGGCTGCCACAGAGAGGAAGGGGTCAAGCTATTTTTTAAAGCTCCTGTAGGCCAGACAAGGAATAATGGATGGAAACTGAACAAGGAGAGATTTAACCTGGAAATAAGGAGAAATTTTCTGACAGTGAGAACAATCAACCAATGGAACATCTTGCCCTCAGAAGTTGTGGGAGCGCCATCACTTGAGACTTTTAAGAAGAGTTTGGACTGCCATTTGTCAGAAATGGTGTAGGGTCTCCCGCTTGGGCAGGGGGTTGGACTAGATGACCTACAAGGTCCCTTCCAACTCTGATTATCTGTTATCTGAATGATGTTGGGACGTGCAGAAACTGCTTCACTGAATATCAGTTTGGTGTAGTGATTAAGGCATCAATCTAAAATCCAGGGCTGTGAATATAATTTTGTCTTTAATCCTGTCCATGAAAGCTGACTAGGTAACTTTGGGCCAGTCACTCTCTTTCAGTTCAACTCAACTTTGTTGAGTTGGGTTGTTGTTCTGGAGAAACTGAGTTGAGGAAACGATACAGGTAGTCCTTGACTTACAATCACAGCTGAGCCCAACGTTTCTATTGCTAAGTGAAACATTTGTTAAGTGACTTTTGTTCCATTTTATGACCTTTTTGCCACAGTTGTTAAGTGAATCACTGCAGATGTTAAGTTAGTAACATGGTTGTTAAGTGGTTCTGGCTTCCCCATTGACTTTGTCAGAAGTTTGCAAAAGAGGATCACATGACCCTGGGACATTGCAGCTATTATAAATATGAGTCAGTTGCTAAGAGGCTGAATTCTGATTATGTGACCATGGGCATGCAGCAATGGTGTATGAAAATGGTCATAAATCACTTTTTCAGTAACTCCGAACAGTCAGTAAATGAACTATTGTAAATGGAGGACTACCTGTGTTATGTATGTTCCCTATCCTGAGCTATTTATTTAGGCAATGAAAAGCTGCTTTCCTAGTGTTTGTTCAACTTAGATTTCACTCCCTGGGAACATGTAGACACTTTTACCCACAATACCATGTTAAATTAGTGTTTTCCTTCTTATCTTTGTGCAACCCAAGGTTGCATAAATCTGCTAGGCTTTGTCACCAATTATTTTGGATGGAAGTCAAAACCCTGCAGAGGCAGGAGGGAGATTGGCAAGGGGGACAGGAAATGTAATTCTGGTATCATTTTTGCCAACCTGAGGATGAGTAGAGAGTAATTCAGCTCAACAATGGGGAAAAAAGTGGTTAAAAAATGGCATACTAGACTGTCAAATAAAAAGCCGCCCAATACTTATGTTTCCATAGAGAAATATAGAATAATGATTTTATTACATCGAACATCGTCAAAAGTCCAGCCACTTTTGTATTAGAAAGAAATTTGATCCAAACACCTGCTTTAATTTTTTTCCCTTTTTTTTAGTAGGATTCTTTGATGAAAAATATGTACACTTAGAGTTAAAAATTGTTTTCAGAACTGAACACAATGCACAGTCCTTCTGGAACAGGCAGGTGCATTGTTGAACAATTGGAAGTCAGAAATCCTTCTTCTGCAAAACACCTCTGATATATAAAATCTTGTACAAAAGTATGTCACAGTGAAAGATTGCCTTTGTGGAGTACTCCACAACATTTTTGCTTTCATTGTAGAATTATCTTTTGTACCATTATACGAGAGGTTGAATGGGGCCTGTAATTTTTCTCAGCAAGACCTCAAATGTACATTAACAGTGTTCACTCACTTGACTACAGTTACATTTCATGGAGCATGACATGCTATTTTGTGTGCACATAATGAACAAAAAACATTTAGGATTCTACTACCAGAATTAAATGTATACCATTCTGCCTATTCATTTTATTTAAAGTGAAAGTCATTTTCTTTTTCATTGAGCCCTTGTGCTATGAGAAGAACATTACATTACAGGACTAAATTGTTTTAAGTGCAAGTGGTAGCTCATATGACACCCCCAAACTTAACATAGATGTCCCCAGTTCTCTTTTGTCTGGTTACCAATTACCCCTGCTGCTAGCAAGGCATGAAACATTTGCTTAATTCTATAGCAAAACATACGTAACACGTATTTTTCTAGACTTTAGGAAATTGGTGAAGAGCCACCAGTCTTGTCTTCCACAGGAGGAAGCTATGTCACTACAGGGAGTAAGGGTTGTATTCCCTTTGGAATTTTCTGTTTTAACATATTTTGGGACTGTGACTTTTATCAATACTTGGGGGCTATTTTTGAGTGGGCTACATCTCAGTTTTTATACCGTGGTGAGATGATTAGCTTCCAGAAGCTTCAGAAATATATAGAATATAAATGAAGTAACCCAAAATAAAGGAAAACAAATATTTGCCGCATTTTCTTCCTGTTCGGTTCTTGCATTTGGCTACATATAGAATTATAATGAATACTGTTATACCTTATATGATTGTATACATAGATATCTTTATTTTGTCTAGCAATAGCAATATTTGTACACACTTTTAATAGTTTATCACTCTTGTTAAAGAATTCTAGTGTTGCAAGATCCAATCTTAGTTTAGAGGTTTAATCTTTTGAGCTTTCAGACTCATTCTGGAGCCCATCCTCAGGGAGCTTCTCTCTCATTAGAATGTGTATTTTGGGCTATTCTATGCATAGTATTTATGAGCTGCGGTGGCGCAGTGGTTAGAAAGCAATACTGCATGCTACTTCTGCTGACCGCCAGCTGCCTGCAATTTGGCAGTTTGAATCTTACCAGGCTCAAGGTTAACTCAGCCTTCCATCCTTACGAGATTGGCAAAAATGAGGACCCATATTGTTGAGGGCAATATGCTGACTCTGTAAACTGCTTAGAAAACACTCAGTAAAGCACTGTGAAGCGATATATAAGTCTGAGTGCTATTGCTATTGGTTGATTGGTGTGTTAATATCCAGCTGTTGTTTCCATGTGTGGCTACTAAATACCTGATAAGATGGTGGTAAATCAATATTCCTATTGACTAACAAGGGGGCCATTTCCCAGGCTTCAATCATTTCCCTGGCTCTCTTTGTATCTGCTTCCAACAATCTTAGTAGCTCTGAAATTGAGCAAGTAGCCTTGTTCATTGTAATTAAC